>NC_080845.1:16940855-17066604 GCF_030435755.1 Ochotona princeps | reverse complement strand
TCAGGAGCAGCACCCTGGCCTGGGGGCGAGCAGCCTCTGCTGGTCACCTGCGGCAATGCAGGCGTCCAAGTTTACAAGGCCCTGTAAAGCAACCCCAAACGCTGTCCCAGGCCTACACAAGGTACAAGAGTCAATGACTTTTAGAATGTTCTTTATTTGTACAAAGCATTATAATCGTCTCACAGCTTTTGCTCATTTGTCAAGACTTCACTGTATTTTTTTTTTTTTTACATTAACAGTGTCAGACTATACACTTCCCTCAAGTGCTGAACTTAAGAGATGAAAACAGTGCTTGGAGCACTGAAGGAAAGAGAAAAAAGGCTGCAGGAGGCCAACAGAGACGCTGGAGGGGCAGTGGCAGCTGGTTAGTGGGGGGGCTGTTAGATTCCTGAGCACCATCTGACTGCCCTAAAGGAGTAGCAGGAAATCTTTCAAATTTCCAGAGCTAAGAAATCAGAGGAACTTAACACTTTGGAATGTTAGATTGGCAAGAACTGAGAAAAGGAAGGAGCAGGGAAGTGAAAATGAGGTGCCAAAAGCAGCAAGAGGTGAGAGGCCCAGAGTGGGAGGGCTGTGCCGGGAGGAGCCTGTGAATTAGACCAAGGGCCGGGGCCTCACACCCTCCGGGAGGATCTCCAGCCCTCAGCACTGGCGGTGAAGGCGGTGAGGCTCATGCGAGCCGTCATGAACTCCTAGCTACACTGCTGCTTCCAGCGGGTACATCCTCAGTGCAGCCCCCTCCCCCACCTAGGCAGGTTGTGTGTAAAAGCAATGCAGAAGGGCTCCAAAGGTCTGTAGCAAAACAAAAGGCCGATGCCTGTGCCTGCCGAGTGAAAGGACAGCAGACTGGATTTCTTCATTTTTCTATTTCCCTGAAGCCAAACCCTCTGACCACCCGTAATACGCTCCCATGGCCCAATGTTACACAATTAAGCGGGGCTGAGCATGATCAAAGCCTCGCTTGGCCCGAGCTTTTCCTCTGCCTCTGTGATGGGGACACAGCAGGCAGCCCAGGGGCTTTTATTTTTTTCTCAGCGGCAGGATAACTGGCGGGTGAAAACCTCCCACACCGTGCGTTAAGTAAACAAGAGTGATTTTATCACGTAATTTTATCAGGTGTTCAGACTCCCTTTTGCCAAATAAAGTCACCACGTTGAACGGATGCTGCTCTCGGTCGCTCTATGTCTGGGAAATGCTGGTTTCGAAGATCAAGTTCATATTCAAATGTTCTCAGGCACTTCAGCCTAAGAGTTCTGAGCCCAGCAGGGCAAGGCTTTACGTAAACATGGCCGCCTCCCTTCCAAGGTGCCAGTCCTTGCCCCCCACCCACAACTGCTCAGTTGTCTATGTCCTCCTCCTCGTTCGGCTCCTCTTCTTCCAGCGCTCCTCATCCTCCTCGTTGTCCTCCTCCCTGCTCTTGTCTTGCTCTTCGGAATCTGTCTTCTTGTCTTTGTCCTTCTTCCTCTGTTCGGAAGCTTCCTTCTTGCCTCTCTGCTCCCGTCTATAGGCTGATGCATGGAGAAAGACGAGGTTAGGGGACAGGCTGTGCAGGACTGGACCTGAGGGACTGCGGCAGCCGACTTCACTGGATAACCAGAGAAACCAAAGCACGGAAGAAAGGAAAAAACCAAACAAAACATCACCCCAACGAGGCCCAGCTGCACTGGCTTCTGAACAGAAAGCAGCCCACCTCCAAGGTCTCAGGGCTGCATAAAACACGTCACACATCCTTAATGTGGTTTGGAACTGGCAGAGTGATGAAGTGGCTGCTTGGAACGCCTGCATCCTGCACAGGAGAGGCCCTAAGTTGGGAGTTCCAGCTCCCCTGCTATGGATCCAGCTTCCTGCTCATGTACCTTGCAAGGCAAAAGGGGAAGGCTGCTGACCCAAAGGCAGCAGTCCAGCTCAGCCCTGATGACTGTGGGCAAAGGGGGGAAGTGAATCAGAGGCTGTGCGATACTGACGTGATCTTTTTTTTTTTTTTTAAGATTTATCCATTTTCACTGGAAAGGCAGGTACACAGAGAGGAGGAGAGACAGAGAGGAAGATCTTCCATCCAATGATTCACTCCTCAAGCGAGCGCAATGGCCGGTGCTGCGCCGATCCCGAAGCCAGGAACCAGGAACCTGGAGCGAGGTCTCCCACGCGGGTGCAGGGTCCCCGGGCCATCCTCGACTGCCCTCCCAGGCCACAAGCAGGGAGCTAGATGGGGAAGTGGAGCCGCCGGGACCAGAACCGGTGTCCACACGGGATCCCGGCGCCCAAGGCAGGGATCCCGGGGCCCAAGGCGAGGACCCCTGCCACTAGGCCACCGCGCCGGGCCGCTCACTTGACCTTTTAAACAAAAGGAACCCACAAGGGTCGTTACCTTCCTAGCGCTTCCTTTAATGGGGTCACGAATCTCTGGAACTCCATCTCCTCCATGGCTGACAGCACGTCACTGGCATTCAGGGTCTTGCGCTTCCCTTTCATGGCAAAGTTGTTGGCACTGAAAGGAGAGATGCATAAGAGGTTGGCAGGTTGGTGGTCTCCCTCTTTCGGCTACCGAGTGGATACGAAACGGAGAGCACCCGCATGGGGAAGGAAACCTAGGGCTGTCTGAGAATCCATCCCTTCCAAGCACGTAAGCGCTTCCTGAGCACCGGACAGCTTTAAGGGGGCTGTGCAGCTCTGCTGACCGGGAAAGGACAGGATGACTGGGGCCTCTGGGTTCCAGACCCCCAACTCGTTACACAGGGGCTGTCTGTGCCCGCCCAATGCCTCCGACCCAGCAGAGCCCTGGCCGGCTCGCTCCTGCTCACCAGGATGTGGCGTACAGCACGAAGACGCTGGCGGCGCGGGGAGATGGCGCTCCGGGCCCTCCTTGGAGATGTTGACACCGTCCGGCAGCTGCGAGAAGGGCGGCGGTGAGCAACGCAGCCGGCCCCGGTCCTGCTCCCCCTCCTGCCCGCTCGTCCGCCCCAGCTGCTCACCGCCTCCTTGATGATCCTGGTGATGACGGCGTTGGGCAGGTTGAGGTCCTCAGGCCTCTCTGCCATGGCTGCAGTCGGGGTCCTCCTCCGCCAGCTCCTCCTGCGTCCGGACTTCCCGCGTCGCTTCTGTCTGACCCTCCGAGGCTTCCGTGCAGCCTACACGCTGTCTACACCGCGTCCCAGAATGCCCTGCGCGCGACACGCTTCCGCCTCAGGCCGTGGTGTCTCCGCGCCTTCTCGGGCCGCAATGCTTTAGGCTCTCCGGGCCTTCCGGCCGGCTCCACCTTAGCCCACACGTTCTCTTCCTCCTAGAATGGCTCCTCTGCCTCAAGCTCCTGCTGCGCCGGGCACTTTCGCCCCATGTCAGTATGGCCCACAGAGGCCTCCGTCCGACGCCCGGCGGGCTCGGCGCCGCTGCTAGGCGACGGCGCGGCCTCGCGGTGGGCGTGGGGCGCGGAGGCGTGGCGGAGGGCCGGCCGGCGGGGCGCCCCGGGAGGCCGGCGAGCCCGGTGAGCGGTCGGCACCGAGCCCCGGGCCGCGGGGAGGGAGCCGGACCTCCGGGAGCCGGGCCTCCGGGAGCCGGGCGGCTAAGCGAGGCGCTCTCGGCTGCGGTCCCGCGGACCCGAAGGAGGCTGGGCCTGTTGTTTGTCCGGGATCCGTGTGCCCCTCACAGCCTTGTGATAATCCTAATTTTTACCCACTGGTTTTGGTTTTTTGTTTTGTTTTGTTTGTCCCGGATCCCTTTGCCCCTCACAACCTTGTGATAATCCTAATTTTTACCCACTGATTTTGTTTGTTTTTGTTTTTAACGCAGAGCGTTCTCAGCACAAACGCTGGCGACATCCAGATGTGCCTCATTAGACTTCAGGGTTCGCTTCGGGCGGGGCAAGTAAAGCAAGGGCGAGAAGCAGCTGCTTTTTAAAACTTTATTTTTGAATTTTATGATACAATTCCATAGAGTCTGGGATTCCCCCCCCCCCAAGTTCCCACCCCCCCCCGACTGATTTTCCCCGTATCATTACAATAGTATAGTTTATCATAAGGAGTTATAATCCCATCAGTCTGTTATTTTCGTGTGCCCAACGTTGCCGGTACAATGTCAGACAGTCCATCATCCCATTGTCTCCATATGTCCAATAGTTTCATTGTCCTGATTTGGAAATAGGGATGCATGTTGCTTTTAAAGTACTGCAAAATCACATTTTGAAACAGCCCTGCTGAAATGGTGTTTAGTATAATACAAATTGTATGGGGGACATCTTTCCTAGTCAGAATCATCCCCAAGAGTTTATTGTTTATTTTTACTTGCCTCCAGTAATGAGAAACACTTGAGAGGCAGAGCGCAGAGAGGGATTTTCACATGAGCTGAGGCCTGGTCTCCCCCCACTGACCTGACCAGTCAGCTGACCCACCACCACTTCCCAGAATCTGTTAGCAGGAAGCTGGAGTCAGGAATTGAATATTATCTTCCATTCCCACATTTTTTAAAGTGGTTTTCTTTCTTCTTCTTTTTTAAAAGACTTAGGTATTTATTTGAAAGGTGAAGATTGAGAGGGAGAGACACATCTGCTGGTTCTTTTCCCTACATAGTCTCAGCTGTCGGGGCTTTGTCAGGCAGAAGCCAAGAGCCGAGAGCTTCATCTCATTCTCCTGTGCTTGGGCCGCCCCTCTGCTGCTTTCCCAGGCACATTAGCAGGGAGCTGACTGGGTAGTGAAGAAGCCGGCTAGAACTGGCACTCATATGGGAGGCTGTTACTGCAGCTGGCAGCTCTGCCTGCGACACCATAGTCATGGCTCCTACAGTAGTATTTTAAGTTGTATTATTTTCCTGTTAAGTATGTAGAAATTCTTAACTCCTGCTGAAAACTAACCCAATGTATTTTTTTTCTCCTTGAAACATGACTCTCAGATTTCTCTTGTTTTCGATGAATACGTGATTATGGAAAGAGATTTTCTTATAGGAAAAACAGCAAGTGCTATGAAAAATGCCAATAAAACCTAAACAAGAGACTGTATGGGTTCTTGTGGAGGAATGTTGCGCTGGGCTAGGATTGACTTGGTTTAAAGACATCGGTGGCCGGTCCATTTCAGCTGCGTGGTTACAATTGGGTCGGTGTTATCAGATGTTTTGTAAGAGCAGGCAGAAATCTGGATTTGTGGGACTGTTTCGGTTTTTTTGTCTGGTCAAAAGTGCCAGCCAAACTAAGCAAGTCATGGGTTGATGCAATCTGAGGCCAACTTTTTTTTTTTTAAATCTTTAATCTAACTTACAAGTTGTTCAGAACAGAGTTTGTTTATTCCTGTTCCCTGTGCCCAAAATAACTCCTCTCATATATTTTGTAGTTGATAAAGATGTTGAATAATAAACAGAAGAAATGGACACTGTTCTTGAACAATTATTAGGTAGTGATTGCCTGAAGTGGTTCGAGGGAGAAGATAAACTTGATTGAGCACCTATGGTAGATCAGATACCAGTGTATTATTTTGTGCTGCTAAGCTCCTATTTAGGGAGCCACCCTCCCAGGCTCAGCATGCGCTGTGTACAACAAAACAGATTAAGAGAGACAAGTTGGTTGTGTGAGACCCTATGATTACAGCTGAAGCAACTGCCAGTTTGTTAATCTGCCATTTGAGTGTTCAGACCCATTCATTGCTGGTGGGGATTTTTCCTGCACGGGAGTCGGAGTGTAATAAGTATAAAAGTTTGCAGAAAAGTAGAATTAAAAGGCAGGTGGATTATTTTTTTTTTTTTGCAAAATCGTTTGAAATTCATGCATAGTTTTTTTTCATAATATTCATTGTTCCTAAAAACTTTGAAGGTCCCTTTCTTTATGCATAGATTTCAAAATGTTTTTGCACTAAAAAAAGTATCTTTAAACACCATTTTCCATGAACATTTTGAAATACCCTTGTATTAGAAAAAGGATGCCAGTCTTCTAAAGGTTCAAGTCTTCTAAAGCACTTGTGTGAAATCATTGGTTTTAATTTGGTAAGGCTTCTGGGAATAACAGCATCTTTTCCCTGTTGATTAATTAAGGGAAGTTAGAAGTGATGCTAATATCTATTTTGAGCTATATGGCAGGGCCCTTTAATGTTTATGAACTAATTTTGGAAATGACTGTTTAGTGGGCATATCCCCATTTTACACATGAGGAAACTGAGGTTCAGATTTGAGTCCCAGGCCACTCAGCTAGAAAATGGCCATCAGGAAACCTGAAATCTGTCCCCAAACTCTTGCCCTTGTGTCTGATTCTGAGATGTTCTCATACTTATTTGCTTCCCAACCGTTAATTATCCTATGACCATTTACCTATATAAGCTCTGTAGAAATATTTCATGCATTGAGTCCAAATACTTCATGGCTAATGTATGGTCTAATCTAATTATGTGTTTATTGATTCCCCAGCGTGCTAGAATGCTGCAGGGCTGTCAATTGTCCTAAACCATTTATAGCTATGGACTTGCCAGATGAGACCCAGTGGGACGAAACCACTTGCGAGTTGGCTCTTTGTCAGCATCCACAATGCTGGGCATCTTTCCGCCGGGTTGAAAGGGGCCATCCTCGGATTTTGAGCTCACCTTGCAAAACCCCTGTGGATGCTGAAGGTAAATTGGCATCTGTATTCATCCTCACAAGGTCCTTAAAGTATTTATGTTTGGCTTACTTGCTCTAGAAAACCTGTTACATATTTGCTCCTGGTCTACTTTCTCAGATAAACTCCCAGTGCTCACGGTGGTCAACATTTCAGATTCCTGCTTCCAGGCCAAGAGACTTGCTCATCGTCCATTATCAGCATCTGCCATCACTAAGACACGTACTTTATTGTCTCGGAAATCAAAATTTGACTCTAAATTTCGAGGCAGGTAGTGTATCATAGAATCTTCCTTTAACAGCCCGTTGTCTCTAAAGTACTGAGTTATATTCCTGACCAATTAAGTAGACTTTTTTGAGAAGTGGGATAAAAAGGAAATTACTGATTTAGTTGCAGAAGTGGTGAGTAGGTAGTGGACTGGCTAGGCCAGGCTGAAGCCAGGAACTGGGCACTCAATCCAGATCTCCCATGTATGTGGCAGGAATCCAACTACTTGAGCCATTTACTGCTGCCAAGAGTGCTCATCAGTAGGATGCTGGAACAGCAGACGGAGTCAGGGTTCTAACGGAGGCATTCCCATGTGGGGAATGGGTCTCTCAAGCAGTAGCTGAGCAGTGTGTCAGATGCTTGCCTCTCAAAGGTACTTTGAGACAGTGATGCAGCTGTGTTACTGGGAGATCAAGGTGGAGGCTGTACATGTCAGTCTGATGCAACAAATGACAGTGCTGAGTTAGTGAATGTTCTGGGCAAAGCGAATGCAAGGAGATGATGAGACTCTAATTTACTTGACAAATAGTAAGCCCAAGGTTTTCTGTAGTTAGTTACTAGTTTAGCACAAACTTTATCATCCTAGCAAATCTTTTTTTCTTTGTTTCACATTGGAAACTCATATTTTTCAGGCCTCCTAAGGGTTTACCTGATGGTTTGAGCAGCCTTACTAAGAGATCTCCCAAAGTAAGTCACCGATTTTAAAAGTTCTACTTTCTTTTCTTGTGTGAATATAGTACTCTTATTTGACCTTCATTTAACATAATTCCTCAGGATAACTGTCTAACAGTGGACTGTCACTGAATGCTAGACTCTGCATGGCTCTACATGCTATATTATTTTCAGAACCCTCAGATACAAGTAGAATTGATTTGTACAAGTTTTGTGTGGGTGAAAATTTTGTCTCTGTTCTGCATAGAATGTATTAAGCTACTGAATAAACAAATGTCATCTCCTAGCTGGGGAAATTGGGGTGCTGGGATGCCAAACCTAAGTGGGTCTTGTGGTGATCTAGTCTGATGATTAGATCTAATGAAATAGATTTCACAATAAAAATATTACGGAATAATCTTTGTTCTAGCCATGGTGGTCTCTAATGTTCTCTGTTTTATCCTGTTCCATTTTGGATCAATGTGTGCTGTGACTCACACAGTTTGATTTATTACCAGTGAACAGGTTGCAGTTGCAGTTTGAAGGCCATTGCTGCGGTCACTCTAATACATCTTCAAGTTGAGGAAACTGAAGGCCACACATAGAAAAATAATTTGCTGAAGTACATAGGCTAGGATAGAGCTAAATTAGAACCTTAGGGAGAGAAGTCTTCCTAAACACCTACCATGCAGAGAGATTGCTCTTTGCGGTCCTATTAGTGCCTTACATGTTTCCCATGCGATGGTTTGCTCCTCGGTGTGAGGACTGTTGGATTGTTGGTGGTTTGGGTGAATGAAAGAATCACTTTACCTCTTTGATCTCTTTAGAACAAGAGGGTTAGATTAACTTATTTTAAAATTGGTTATTTGAGTAAGTAATACACAAACACGATTCTGAATTCAAACGGCATAAAAGAGGAGCTAGTGTTGTGCATAATGGGCTGCCTATGGCCTGGCAGCTCAACTTCTGATCCAGCTCCCTGCTAATGGTCTGGAAGAAGCAGTGGAAGATGACCAAAGCGTTTGGTCACCTGTCATCTGCGTGGGTGACCTCGATGAAGCTCCTGCCTCCTGACTTTGGCTTGGCTTAGTGTTAGTCAGTAGGCCAGAGGATGGACCATTTCTCTGTTTCTCTTTTTCTCTGTAACTCTTCTCTTCTCTTCTCTTCTCTTCTCTTCTCTTCTCTTCTCTTCTCTTCTCTTCTCCTTTCCTTTCCTTTCCTTTCCTTTCTTTTCCTTTCCTTTCCTTTCCTTTCCTTTCCTTTCCTTTCCTTTCCTTTCCTTTCCTTTCTTTAAAGATTTACTTATTTTATTTGAAAGGCAGATTTACAGAAAGAGGACAACAGAGATATATCTTCCATTCACTGTATCACTCCCCAAATTGTCTCAGTGATCAGAGCTGAGCAAATCTGAAGCCAAGAGTCAGGAGCTTCTTCTGGGTCTCCCATGTGGGTGTAGGATCCCAAGGACCTAAACGCCATCCTCTGCTGCTTTCTTAGGCCATAAGCAAGGAGCTGAATTGGAAATGGAGAACGTGGACTACAACTGGTGCCTGTATGGGATACCAGTGTTTAAAGGTGGAGGATTAACCCTTTGAGCGAGCATGCCAGCCCCTGTAACTCTTTCAAAGAAACAAGTAAATCTTAAACAAACAAGCAAACAAAAAACCCATTAAAGGCTATCAAATGAAAGTTAGTCTCCCCAGTTCCTCCCTCCTCCTCCCAAACCATTGAATTATTTTTCACAAGGGCAAATTTGCTATTATTCTTTGAAACTTCCTTTGAAAACTTTAAAATTTCTTCTCTTTCTTTTTTATTTTTAAAGAGAGAAATAGAGACAGACAGATAGAGGTCATCCATCTCCTAATTTACCTCTCAAATGCCAGAAGCAGCCAGGGCTGTCAGCATGAAGCCAGAGCCTAGAAGTGATTCCAGCTCTTCCACATGGGTAGCAGGGACTTCAGCACTTGAATCACCTCTGTGGGTACACACTACAGGAAGCTGGATTAGAAGTGGAAGACTCAGAACTGGAATTATCCACTCCCATACAGGATGATATTGGATGTGGATGACCCAGCTATAGCTATAGTTATAACTTAACCACTGTGCCCAACACCCACTGTAGGCTATTTTTTTCCCCACCCTGGGCCATTTTTAAAAGTGTTTTATGTTTGTCCTACCAAGAGTGGGAACTTAACATAGGTGATTCACAAGGCTCTACTTGGGCACTACTGTTCTAGGATCCCAAATAGTTCTATGTGAGAAGAGTTAACACTTTTACTGTTATAATGCAGTTTGGGTATAAAATAGAAAACTTACTTCTGTCTCTACCAATTCCCTCCCTGCTCTCAAACTACCAGTTGTATTGCCAGAAGGGAATCTAAGTCTTCAGACTAGAGTAGCCAGAATGAACAGTGTTCCCCAAGATAAGCCCCAGGACACTCTCACATGGGATGAGGCTGGCAGTTGCTAAATGCCACCTACTTTCACAGGGAAGCCAGGAAAATTACTCACTTATGATTGCTCACTCTTGTAGATTGCCTATATTGATACCTGTTGAAGTAGTTTGGGAACAGAGTGTGATGAAGATATGTTGGTGTTGAGAAACCTCCTTTTTTTCCCCCCAAGATTTATTGTTATTGGAAAGTCAGATCTACAGAGAGAAGGAGAGACAGAGAGGAAAATCTTCCATCCACTGGTTCCCTTCCCAGGCGGCTGCAATGACCTGAGCTGATCTGATCTGAAGTAGGATCCAGGAGCCTCCACTAGGCTACTGTGCCGGGCATGAGAAACCTCTTTTTTTTTACCATCTTCTAGTAAAAAAAAAAATCTTTTTGCTTAAGGTGACACTACTCAGCTGTTTGTCTGGTACTGAATATATTTAGCAGCCCTACATAGAGTTTTTATCTTTCTTTTAGATTTCAGTGTTGAATTTGAATGAAACAGAAATTCCCTCCTCTAAAGATGTTAGAAATATGGTTGTGGTCTGGGTCCCAGAAGAACAAGAGAAGCCTGTGAGGTGAGAATCCTGTCTGAAGTTTGGAGGTTACTGACCTTTCTATTCTACAGACCACACTCTGCTCTCCAGGCCCCTGTGTAGCCCCCTCATTGTAAATAGCAGAACGCCAGGAAGAGCTCTTAGCCTCTTGCATCTGCCTCTTGCTACACTGCAGTTGTGCTTTAATATACTTTGAGGTTCATGCTCAGACTTCAAATTTTACATGACAATAAATAGCCTACAAGATAAGGCTCAATTTATTTCTGAAGTTCAATCAAGAAAGAAGTGCCATCAGTTTTTTCATTAGTTGTCAGAAGCTCATGAGACATTTCTCAGTGAAGCACATGAATCATTGATGTCAATCCCAAGGTCCTCCACTGTGGCAGTAAAGGAATAGCATGAAGAACTGGTTGTATAAACAAAGTAGAGTGTGACACAGGCCTTTTGGTGAAGGCCAGAAGGCTTGCTAACAGTGGCAGCTGTAGGGAAAGAGTTTGATTCTTCCTGTGGTCTTGGATGGCTTCCAGATTCTTACTGTTTCAAAATGATGAGACTCCAGGATTTCTTTTTGGTTGGCCACCTTATCTATGTCAACCTCAAGTATATCTTTTTCTTCTCTTTTCTTTCTTTTTTAAAATATTTATTTATTTTTATTATAAAGTCAGATATACGTAGAGGAGGAGAGGCAGAGAGGAAGATCTTCTGTCCAATGATTCATTCCCCAAGTGAGTGCAATGGCCGGTGCTGTGCTGATCCCGAGCCAGGAGCCAGGAAATTCCTCCAGGTTTCCCACATGGGTGCAGCGTCCCAGGGCTTTGGGCCGTCTTTTCCAGGCCACAAGCAGGGAGCTGGATGGGAAGTGGAGCTGCTGGGATTAGAACCGGAGCCCATATGGGATCCCGGGGCTTTCAAGGCGAGGACTTTAGCTGCTAGGCCATGGGGCCGGGCCCTCATTTTCTTTTCTTATAAATGCTTTTTTATTTTTGAGTTTTTATAGTTAGATAAACAAATAAATGAACAAAAAATTCCTAAGCATTTATTTTTTCAGTCAAAAGAAGCCCAGAGTTGGGTGGAACAGGGCTAGTGTGTTAGCTGTATGATGTTGTCAGAAACCAGATGCCTTCTGGCTTTCCAGGCCACCCTCTTCAGTCAATGACTGTTGTCTTTTTTTTTTAATGTCTGCTGTTTTCTAAGCTACTTTTTAAGTTAATTTTTTAAAATTTATTTTTATTGGAAAGTCAGATTTACAGAGAGAAGGAGAGACAGAGAAAGATCTTTTTTTTTTTAAAGATTTATTAATTTTATTACAGCCAGATATACCCAGAGGAGGAGAGACAGAGAGGGAAGATCTTCCGTCCGATGATTCACTCCCCAAGTGAGCCGCAACGGGCCGATGTGCGCCGATCCAAAGCCGGGAACCTGGAACCTCTTCCGGGTCTCCCACGCGGGTGCAGTGTCCCAATGCATTGGGCCGTCCTCAACTACTTTCCCAGGCCACAAGTAGGGAGCTGGATGGGAGGTGGAGCTTCCGGGATTAGAACCGGCGCCCATATGGGATCCCGGGGCTTTCAAGGCGAGGACTTTAGCCGCTAGTCCACGCCGCTGGGCCCGAGACAAAGAAAGATCTTCCATCCGCTGGTTTACACCCCAAGTGGCCACAGTGGCTGAAGTTGAGCTGATCTGAAGCCAGGAGTCAGGAGCCATTTACTAGTCTCCTATATAGGTGCAGGATCCCAAAGCTTTGGACCGTCAAATGGACACAAATGGCACTCATAAGGGATGCCAGTGCATGCAAGTTGAGGACTTTTAGCTACTAGGCTACTGCACTGGGCCATCTAAACTTTTAAGGCTTAAGTTGGCTGCTAATGCACCAAATGTTATATCCATTTTCCAGGCAAGGAAGAAGTGAAGAGGACAGAACAAAAGTTGATTCTTGAGCACTTTCTGTATGCCAAGCAATTTTTGAGTGTCCACGGGAAAACTGAATACATATGGTTCTTATCTCTCCTAGAGCTGTGTTAGGGGTGGTGGGGAAAGTGAGTCAAACTGTACAAACATAATCACATCCCTAATTTGCACAATTCCTAATTTGAATTTATGTTATGAAAGTAAGTGACTAGTTTGTCAGACAATGGTGATGAAAGTTATCTTTTGAAATATTGATTTGAAAGGCAGAGTGACGCAGAGGAAAAAGGGGGAAGAAAGAGAGAGAGAAAAAGGGAAGAAGTTAAGAGAGACAGAGAGAGGGAGGAGACGAGACAGAGAGAAGTGCTCCAAATGGTTTCAACAGTAAGGGGTGGGCCAAGTGAAGCCAGGAGTCAGGAACTTCGTCCTGGAACTCCATCTCACATGGGTGACAAAGACTACAGAAGAATAGAGCCATTGTCTGCTGCTTCCCAGGCGCATCATCCCCAGCTTGCTCAAGCGGAGTAGCTACAAGTTGAGCCAGCACTATGATGTAGAAAGTGGATGTCCCAAGTGGCAGCCTAAATTAGTGGCACACAAGTTTGCTTCCCTCTGCCCTTACAATGTGTCTTTTTAACAGGAAGCACCTGGCAGTAGACCCTGCTGGGCCCATAGCAGCCATCTTTGAGTACTGCTTAGAGGGAGGAATCTTCATTGTCATTATTCACAGATATCCTTGGCACTTCTACTTAAGATGTCTAGGGATAAGTAGTGGTTGGTCTTCTTTCAGTCCAGCTGAAAAAGATGCCTTCTTTCCCCCAGCCAGTATGAGAAAAAGAGAAGAAACAACTCGGCAATGGTGAGATCAATATTTTTTGCAAACCTCTGTTTTACTCTGTGGATTTATTTTTGTGTTTCTCTCAGATCTGCTCTACCCCTCGCCTCCCTATTCTCTCCCTAAATGAACAAACCCTGCAAAAGATAATCTTTCTTTTGGAATTATGACCCCACCAGTTGATATTCAGACTCCTTTTGCTTGTGTCCTCAAGAGACCTTGAGGAGATGACAATGATCTGGTGGGCATTCGGGGGGAATTTTTGGACAATTAAAAACAAGTTTCCAGTGCAGTAGAGTAGAACTTCAGCAAACTAATGGTAAGACCTGGGTATCTAATTTTTATTTTACTGTTTATGAGTAAACATGATCTGGAATGAGTCACAGGGCTCTCATAGCCATAAGCATCTGTTGCAGCTCTTTCTTTCTTTTTATTTTTTTTCCAGCCCAGGGTGAGGGAGTTTTTTCTTTTTAAAAGATTTATTTATTAATTTTTGCTGGAAAGGCAGAGTCACAGAGAGAAGGAGAGACAAAGATCTTCCATCTGCTGGTTCACTCCTCAAGTGGCTGAAACAGCTGGAGCTGAGCTGATCCGAAGCCATGAGCCAGGAGCTAAGAGCTTCTTCTCCATGCAGGTGTATCCTCTGCTGCTTTTCCAGGCTATAAGCAGAGAGCTGGATAGGAAGTAGAGCAGCAGGGACATGAACCAGCACCCATATGGGATGCTGGTGCTTGCAGGGGGAGGGCTAGCCAATTGAGCCATTTTGCTGGGCTCGGTTGCAATTTGTGTTTTCATGTGCCGAGTCCACTTCCCTTCCTCTGTGCTTGGCACATAGATAATCTGTCAACTGAACAAATAGATTAAATAGATTTCTAGGGATTGGCATTTTGGCCTAGCACATCAGGCCAGCACCTGTGAAACTGGCATCCTGTATAGGTGCCTTTTTGTGTCCTGGCTGCTCACACCCTTATCCAGATTCCTGTTAATGGCTTTGGAAAAGCAGCTAAAGAGTGAACCAGCAGATGGAAGATTAATCTCTCTTTCTCTCTAACTTGGTCTTTTAAATAACTAAATAAATGTAAAAGCCCACACATGTATTCTTATAAAAAATGAAACAACTTTCTAGAAAAACAAACAAGCAACTAATCTTCAGATGATCTCAGTACAATAGGGTTGGGAGCCTAAGGGGAAGAGATCTGGGGAGAAGGAAGAGGGCGGCCTGGGGTGTGTTGGGAGGCTGGAACGTGAAGGGGAAGAAGTGGACTGGACAGGAGTGCTTTGGAGAGCTCTTTCTTTCTTTTCAAAAGAACAAGTCCTCCCTGGGTCTGCCTGGAAAGCAGGGCACAAAAACACGGTTGAGAGCGCCAAAGATCCTTGTGCCTCCACCTTCTCCAGTCCATTTGTTGGAGCATTTCAGTTCAGAATCCATATCTCTGTGGGCCCAAATTGGCATGTTACCTCAGGAGCTGCTGGTGGAGTAAGTATCCCTCAGGCCTCTGCAAGGCCGGTGCACCTGCTGTTGGTTACTCCTGGGAAGGGTCTAAGCAATGCATTCTCTCCCAGCAAGTGGCAGGTCGGGAGAAACCTGTCCATGCACTTGGTTACAGAGCTTTCAGACTCAGCAATAGGCAGTGATGATGGGCAGAAGCATCAGCATTTACCACACTCTTCCCATTACCCAGGCCCTGTGCCCAACATGAAACACGCACTCTCACACAAACCTCTACTGGCAGTGAAGGTGCTGTGACTCTCTTCTTTTAAATATGAGTTATGAGCAGTTGGGGAAGGTGGAGGGAATTGTTAGGGATTAGATGACCTTTGAGTTTTGTGACTAAACTGGCTTTGTGAATTTGGGGGATGTATTTAGCCTCTTCCAGCTTCATTTTGTTTGCTAAGTGAGGATAATATCTATGCTCAGGATCTGTAAGGACTCAGAGATGTGAAGTACACAAGGCTGACATCAACACTTAGTAAATGCAGCTGGATGATCAGGGATGCATCTGCAGGGACCCCGTGGGTACCAGCTGGGGCAGGTCTGTTGCAGGCTCCAAGTGGGTGTTTCCTCAAATTAGAAGCCCTATCGCTTTCTCCTCAGCCATACTCTCTGAGGAGAGGCACTGCTGACCATCTGGCTCTCTCTGTGCCTGTCAGCCTCCTTTTGGCAGATGGAGGGATAGACGTGCCTTGCCCAGAGATGAAGATCCAGTTGGCCTTGGTGAGGAAGACTCTTCCCCTGGAGAAGAGCCGGCCTGACAGCGCACTGTCTGCTAAGATGTGTCTGACCACCCACCGCCTCACCCTGCAAGTAAGAGCTGGGAGCTGCAGAGCAAGAGATCTGCATGAACACTCGTGCCTTGAGGCTGCAAGAGCTGGCTTTGTATCCCTTCTTTCTCTTCTGCCCTTATGTTCTGGCCCCGGGTCCTGAAAGAAGGGGACTCTGGAGGCGAAAGCCAAAGTTTGGAGAGATTTGAGGAGAGTTCTCTATACCTCTGCACTTCAGTCAACACACCTTTTTCTTTTCTCTGTAGCCCCTGGTACAATGCTGCAAAATACCAGGTTCTGAAAACAGGCTTGTGGATTAGAGAGTAAGTGCATTTGAAGGAGATACACTTGGGAATAAGGAAGACCTACAGCAGGGCTTTTCTTGCATTTCTTCCCCTCTAGAGACCAGCCTTGCGGTATCCTGAACATTGGAAGAAATTACAGTATAACCTGAAGATAGAAGGTAGATTTGCTGGTGTTGTCAGATCTGCGTGTAACCCTTCCCGCTTCAGTCTGCATTTTTCATAATTTAACTTGGTAACAGTTTAGTTAAATTTGTGACTACACTCAGGTAAAGAATATATCCAGGTTTTACTCAGGGAAAGCACCACAGGTAAAGAACTCAGGAAGTTTCAGGAGGCAGCCACTTCTGGGTTGCTCCTAACCAGGGAGAGTGGCCATCTTGGGGCAGGTCAAAGCCGACATCTGCACAGGAGGATGGGGGCCGTCTGTGGGAAGAGGACTGAGCTTGCTCTCTGGTCACCAGGTCTCAGGAAACAGCAGCGGTGCCAGCAGCAACGGAGGAAGGTGAAGATGCCTATTAAGAAACAGTAGGGTGCTAGAGAGAGATTGCCTGGGTCCTGCTCGGACTGGAAGAAGTTGGTGCAGCTCAAATGGGAAAGGATGTATGAGAGAGGGATTTAGTGTGTGTGTGTGTGTGTGTGTGTGTAACATTTTGTTTTTGCAAACACAAAGTTCTTTTCTGCTCATAGATGTTCCTTTTTCCTAACTCCTTTTGAAAACGTTTTCTTCACTTCTGCAAGATCCTAATTCAGTTCCTTCTCATGTGACTTTCAGGGGCCTCAAAAGAAAGCCAGAGGTGATCCAGAGAGGCAGAATTCTGCACATCAACATTCAGTTACCATTGTCTGTGACCCTGTCTGTGGTAAGGAGGATATGTGCTTGGTTGGGGTTGGGGATAGGATCCTGGAATGTAGCTGAGGACAGGAAAAGTCAAATGTACATTTGCCATTTGAGACCTGTCTTTGTCAGGCACTCAGAATTCTTGGAGTGCTTCAGTCTGGCTGATCTACCTTGCATTTTCTGTCCATCAGACATTGATTTAATGGGCCAACTGGGCCAGATGTCTGCTTTGCATGTGAATTTGAGAGATGACCATGGGCATGAGTCATAGTTATTTTTGCCTCTAGTCTGCCTTAGGAAAGACAGGGGTTTGATAGAGTGTGAGCAAACCCAGATTCCTGCAGAGAGGGCCCTGAGGATCTGTCAGCCAAGGAGACAGGGAAGAGCTAGGGCCTCTGAAGCCTCCTAAGGGAGCAGAGTTCCAGGGTCCACGGCTTCCCTCCCTGAAGCTGGGGAGTCCCTGGAGCCTCCAGTTGGATCAACACATTGCCCACCACCAAGAGGAAGCAGGCAGGCAGGCAGGCCTTTCCCTCTCGTGTATGTGCTGGAGATGAGAATGACTGTCTCCCTTCTCTGGGATCCTTATCATTTCTGAGCTGAGAGATACCTCGACTGTATCCTTTTGACATTTCTTGAATGCACAATGGGAGAGAGGGAGAGTACAGAGAAGAAGAAAGATCCCCTTAAACTTTACAAGAGCATTCCGCTCTACTCAGGCTAAAACGTTGCTGGCTTTTGTGTGACAGCAACTGTGATGATCAGAATCCACTCTCTGATCCTGGAACCCTGGGAGGGTGCAAGTCAAGTGTTTCCTAAGAAGGAGGCTTCCCTGTTGCTCTGCTTCCCTTCCTGTTTTGCTCAGGTACGAAGGATGCCTACTAGCCTGAAGATTAAGGGGACTCCTGTCCTTCATGAGGAAGGTAGACAGAATCAGAACTGGCTCAGTGCAGAAATAGCTTGTCTAGGATTAGCATCCCTTCCAGGGTCATCACTGTCACTGTTCTGAATCCCCTTCCTGAGACCTTCTATAGGAGCAGTTTCCCTAGGTGATTTGGCACCTCCTTGAGTCATGTTCTTAGAGCAGTGGCCTGTCCTCACTGAGTTGAGAAAGCCTGTATGGAAAATATGATTTTTGTGCTGAATGTTGAATATGTGTGGGAGGTTTCTGTGATACGAAAAAGAATTCCTGGGAGCTGGAATAGCCTGTGCCAAGGCATCTTGGAGGAGCATAGCTGCTCAAGAAACACTGAACAGTTCAGTGAGACTGTAGGCTGGAGTATTAAGGAAGCAGTAGATCAGCTGGAGAATCAGGCAGAAGCCTGTAAGACTTTTTAGGTATTTGACCTATATTTTCCAGGTCTACAAGGCTTCACCAGGCTGCACGGAGTCCAGCTGAGAGGCTTTCAAGACTCAGTACCTATTAAGTCAAAATATCTGGTGCTAGGAAGCAGACCTTAGTGTCTTTTAAAGCTCCCCAGGGCTTCCTGTGTGCAGCTAAGGTGAGAACCACTGCTGATAGGAAGCTGACCAAAGTGTTGTCTTTTAGCATAATACCTCTGGTGACAGTTTGGCAGATGTCTGTTTAGTCAATCAGAGATTGAGGGAAGAATGAATGCATTTAAGGACTAGCTGGTGAAGTAGATGATACAAAACTAGAGCTCTGTTTTATATCTTTTCTTTGGTTTACTTTTTCAGAAGCCAATGTGATGCCTCAAGAAGGTGAGTCACATCTGGTCTGGAGGAGTATTCATAAACTGAAGGGGTAGAGTTAGGGTTTCTTTTGCTGTTTTAATGTGTAACTATCTGCCCCTTAGGTTTCCTGGAATAATTTTGAGTATTTTTATACCCATATTTATCTTAACTCTAATTCTGTAATAGATGTGGTCACAGTCCTAGGTGGAGAGAATCCCAGAGAAGTTGGAAGGTCTGACTCTTTTATCTGCTTCCAAGGTTTTGCCTTATCCAGGATGGGGAATCACTTGCAAGCTGGGTTTCAATTAGAAGCCCAACAAGAAGGCCACAGAACTGTGCCAGGTCAGGAAAGTAACAGAACAGCAGTAATGGCAGATGGAGGTAGAAGTATCCGCTTCCAAACAGGTGAGCGTTTACCAGTGCCTCTACCCAATTCAGTTGTCTGTTATAGGATAGCAAATAACTATAAAGCTTAATCTGTAGGATTTGTTATCTAATGATCTTTGGATGGGCTAGGCAATTATTCTAACCTCGCTTAAAATCACTCAGTATAGCCAGGCTAGGACAATTGGCCATGTTGCCTAAATTCTTTTTAATGTGGCCTCTATGTGTGTTGTTCATTGTCTTGATAGGCTAGCAGTCTCATGAAAATACTTTCTTGTGGGATGGGCCTGAAACTAATATTTTATTGTTCAAAGAAGTCACGTGTCAAACGCAAAGGAGAACTAGACTTCATCTTTTGATGAGAGAAACATAATAATATAGGCATGGGGGGAGCTGGGGACAGCCATCTTTGGAGGTGGTCTGCTCTTACTCGAGAGAAGTGGGTTCTAGTTTCATCTGGAGGGCAAAGAAGATGCAATACAAAATTCTCGTTAGTCCTGAGAGGTGGGTCTTGTGGTGTCTTTGAAAAGCATCTCTTAGAAAAAATCCTAGTTCCGAAAGTCTTGGTTCAGATTTCCTTAAACTTCCCTCAGTAAATTGCAGAATTCCTCAGACCGAAGATAGGCTAGTCTGAGAACTATGTGGACTTATTCCCCCCAATACGAAAAATGGATTATGAGACTGAGGACCTGGTTAACCTCCCTATGGACAGTCTTTCTCCTTTGAAGAGATGCTGATGGCGTCTCAGTCTTTTCTTTTTCTAAATGCTACTTGCGTAGTTAGTTGAGAGAAAGCTACAGGTGCAATTGACAGTTGCATCTTCTTTTAGGTCCTGAACTGTCTGTCATAGAACCTGCCTATGAGAATGATAGTTCTGCACTGGAAGCTGCACCAGAAGTTGAAGCTGCACCAGAAGATGAGAGTACCATCCAACAGACCCTCAAGAAATTTGCAGACAGTGTGACTGGAGTAAGCTGGAACCCTGAGCTGAAACTTCTAAGGATTCTTCAGGGCAGTGATGATGAGGACGATGATACTCAAGTCTCTGGGGCCCAGAGTGAGGAGTCTCTGGAGGCATGGGCTGAAAGCATTACCGAGGCAGCCCTGTCCAGCGCAGGATGGTCAGCAGCCCGAAGATCGCGACCTTCGAGTTAAGGGAAGGAAAGGGGACATCTGTTTTTTGCAGCCTTTACCAGGGCCATTCTGTTGATGTCGTTTGCTTCTTGCCTCTAAAATACATGAGGGGGAAGAAGCCCCACCCATTTTAAACTTAGATTGTTTCTCTTCCATTAGGGTCAGAATAATTTTAGTGATTAAACACAACTACTTTTCCATTAAAAGGCTCCTCCTCTTGTGTCTGGGAGGAGAGGGGATCCCTTTCTTAGGAGAGTCCTGCTTCCTGGTCTGGTTCGCCTCCTCTCTCTCTCGGAAAGGTTTCTGGTTTGAGGAATTGAATTTCACTCACGGGAATCCTCAAGGTGTGCCGAAATTTTCTTCACCTTGGAAACAGTTTCTTTCGGAAGTGGTATCCATATCTTTATCAAATATCGTGTCTCCATTCATGTTTCCCGTATTCACACTAACCTAGAAGAATTTAAAAAGCCAGTTTCAAGGGACTGAGTCTGTGGAAGTTTCAGTTTAATGCTCTCAAGCCTCGTAATTCCAGAGTCACAGAGGATTTCTACTTCAGGGCTTGTAAGGACTTTTCCCCCTTATGTTTTAGTACTTAAAAAAACTTTCAGTATAGTAAAATCTCAAAGTTAAGTGAAAGTAAAGAATAATAAAGTGAAGCATGTATGTACTCAGCGCCTTGGGTGTGATCAGGAAAGGCCCTTTAATTGAGGCCCCATACGTTGTGAAGTCCACCTTTGGCCCTTTGCTGGCCATGCTGCTTTCTTGGAGAGAAGTCTGCAGGGTCAGTGAGCTTTTTTGCCGCCTTGGAGTCTGTATTTCTTTTAATCTAGAACCAGCAAATTTGTTGTCCTAATGGCTTCACACAACCAGTATGTGCAATACTGGGAAAGAAGTGGCTAAAAGGGGATGGCTTAAAGGGGCTGTGCAAAGAGTTTGGTCATAGAGATTAGGTTGTCTCTATGTGGGGCCCTTCCCAATCAGAGCAGGAGTTGGGAATGAGGAGGGTGGAGCATGGACTAGGATGTCAGGAGTGGGCTCTCAAGAATCTGAATTCTGGATGAATCTGAACCCAACCTTCCTGCGGTTACACGGGTTAAAGTAGAAGGATAGACTGTTAGCTGATTTAAAATATATTTATAAATTTAAAATATGTTTAAAATATTCAGATATGGTAAGTAGACCTACTTTTTGTACTCTTACTCTGTGTCCTGAAAAAGCTGGGGTTAGGTCTACATGGACCATTGTCTAGGAGAAATTTTTGAGAAGAATTTAACCGTGGAACTTAGAGATTACTAATTAGCAGCTACATTAATTTTAAGTTGATTTTTCTTTTATTTGGAAGGCAAAGAAGAGACATAGATCTTCCATCTGCTGGTTCATTCCCTAAGTGCCACAATAGTTAGGGCTGGGTCAAGCTGAAGGCAGGAGCCAAGAACTCGATTGGAATCTCTGTGTCAATGGCAAGAAGCTGAGAAGTTGAGCCATCACCTACTGCCTCCCAGGCTGTGCATTAGCAGAAAGCCAAAATTGGCAACGGAGCTAGGAGTCAAACCCAGGCACTCAGAAGTATGTTGACTATTACACCTTAAGTCTGCTCCTGCAGTTGCATTTTAAAGGTAAGGTCTGCAGGGCTGGCAAGGTCAGGAGCTGAGGAGGGGTGGAGCTGCGCTGGGATCTGGGTCTCTTGGCCCCACCACACTGGAGCTCTTTCATAATTCTACTCTGCTGCTCTTGCTTCATTCCCCTGATCATGTCATGTTTAACCTGACTTCCTCCTCTTCCTGGTGTTCTACTTATCTTCCTATGGAATTGATTAGTTTTGACCTTAGGGTTGCTATCTCCTTTTTTTTTTAAATGAGAGAAATTGGAAACTTGCAATACTGAGTCCCCATGTGTCCATAATCAGACAAATATCAGTTTATGGTCAGTCTTGTTTCTTCTATAACCTAAAAGGAACTAAATTATTTGAAGCAAAAGTCAAAAGTCATTTTATCTATAAATATTTCAGTATCTCTAAAACAGCAAATTCAAATAATTTTATACAAGATGATTATTTAAAACCATGAAATGTCTAGATATGTCCAAATTTCCTTGTCGTTTTTTATAGTAGATGAATTTGAGTTGGAATCCAAGCAAGGCCTATAAATTACTTGATGTATAATACTTAATCTATGGGTTCTCTTTCCTGATCCTTCTTTATCTTTTCCTGTGTTTACTTGCCATGCTAAGTAGAACTGACGAGAGTGGACACCTTTATGTTGTTCCTAATCATTAAGGGAATGCTGCCATTCTTACCAAACTAAATATGATGTTAGTTGTTAATTTTCCAGAGAAGCTCTTATTAGATTGAGTTCTCTTCTATGTCTTATTTTTAGGGTGTTTATGTTTTGATCATGTAAGGACACTTGATTGTGTAATGTGTTTTCTATGTTTATTGTGATGATCATGTAGTTAGGGTTTTTAATATATTAATATGGTATATCATACTAATTGATTTTTAGTTTTTAAACTAACTTGCATTCCTAGTATAAAGCCAATTTAATCATAATGGATAAGTTCATGTTATTGGAGTTGATTTGCTAAGATTTTGTTTTAAAGATTTATTTATTTTTGTTGGAAAGGCGGATATACAGAGAGGAAGATCTTCCATTCAATGATTCATTACCCAAGTGACCGCAATGGCTGAACCTGAGCCAATCCAAGGCCAGAAGCCAGCAGTTTCTTCCGGGTCTCCCACACGGGTGAGGGTCCCAAAGCTTTGGGCCGTCCTTGACTGCTTTCCCAGGCCACAAACAGGGAGCTGAATGGGAAGTGGAGCTGCCGGGATTAGAACCAGTGCCCATATGGGATCCCAGGGTGTGCAGGGTGAGGACTTTAGCAGCTAGGCCACGCCGCCGGTCCCGTTTGCTAAGATTTTTACATCCTCATTATAAGCGGTATTGTACTGCAGTCGTCTTGTGATGAGTTTGTCCTTCTTTTTTTTTTTTTTTAATTCATTGATTACATTGTATTATGTGATACAGTTTCATAGGTACTGGGATTCTCCCCACCTCTCCCCGTACCCTCCCCCTATGGTGGATTACTCCACCTTGTTGCATAACCGCCTTTTTTTTTTTTAAACCAGGAAATCAATGTGTTGGAAAGTGTTCTATATTTTGGAAGAGCTTGTGAGGAGGGGGCATTGATTCTTTATGCTTGTTGAAATTTACCAGTGAAGCATCTGGGATTGGACTTTTCTTTGCATATCATTTTTTCTTAAATTACAAATTCAATCTATTTATTCTTCTAAGTTTATTCATATTGCCTTGTTCTTCTTGAGTCAGCCTCTATAATTTGTATATTTCTAGAAATATGTTCATTTCTTTTATGTTGTCTTATTTGCATACAATTACATTACTTTTTTATTTCTATAATGGTGGTAATATGTCCTTTTTCTTTCTTATTCTAGCAACGTGAATTTTCCCTTGATAAATTTTGTCAATGTGCTAATCTTTCTGAAGAGCCAGATTTTGTTTTTATTGGCTTTTTCTGTTATCTACTTCACTCATTTTTTTTTAAAGATTTACTCATTTTTATCTGAGAGGTTTTTTTTCTCAGAGACAGAAGAACACATATATACACACAGAATGAGAGAGTCTTCCATCTGCTGGTTTACTTCCCAAATGGGCACAGTGGCCAGAGCTGACCTGATTTGGAGCCAGGAGCAGGAGCCTCTTCCAGGTTTCCGTGTGGGTGCAAAGGCCCAAGGATTCAAGGCTTCCTCCACTGCCATCCCAGGCCACAGGCAGGGAGCTGGACTGGAAGTGGAGTGTCTGGAACTTGAGCTGTCACCCATATGGGAGGCTAGCACTGCAGGCGAAGGGCAAGCTTGCCAAGCCACTACACCGACCCCTGTTTCACTAGTTTCTACTTTAATCTTTCTTTCTTTCTGTTTGCTTTATAGTTTGATTTTTAAAGGCAGAATATCAGCAAGAGAGAGAGAGAGAGATTGCTCTTGCTGGTTTACTCTCCAAAAGGCCACAATAGCCAGGGTTGAGACATGCTGAAGACAGGAGCAGGAAAATCCATCTGGTTCTCTCACATGGGTGGATGAGAGGGACCCAGGCATGTGGGCCATCCCTCTTTACCAGACAACAGGAAGCTGTATGGGAAACAGAGCAGTGAAGACTGGAATGAGCATCCTAAGAAGGGATGCTGGTATCACAAGCAGTGCCTTAACCCACTGCGTTAAACACTGACTCTGTAGTTAAAGATTTATTTATTAGGGCCCAGCACAGTAGCCTAGTGGCTAAAATCCTCGCCTTGCACCTGTCAGGATCCCTTGGGGTGCCAGTTCTAATCCCGGCAGCCCTGCTTCTCATCCAGCTTTCTATTTTGCGGCCTGGGAAGCAGTAGAGGATGACCCAAAGCCTTGAGACCATGCATCCATGTGGGAGAAAAAATTATTTTCATTGGAAAGTCAGTTATACAAAGAGGAGGAGAGACAGAGAAGATCTTCCAACTACTGGTTCACTTCCCAAGTGGCCGCAACAGCTGGAGCTGAGCTGATCTGAAGCCAGGAGCCAGGAGCTTCCTTCAGGTCTTCCACACATGGGTGTAAGGTCCCACGGCTCTGGGCCATCCTCTACTGCTTTCCCAGGCCACAAACAAGGAGTTGGATGGGAAGTGGAGCAGCTGGGTCACGAACCAGTGACCACGTGGGATCCTGGTGCATGCAAGGTGAGGACGTTAGCCACTAGGCTACTGTGCCAGGCCTCATTTTGTACCTCTTTTTCCAGTGACTTCAGGTGGAAGATAGGTTGTTCATATGAGGTGTTTACACACACACACACACACACACACACACACACATATAGGCATATAATCCTATATTGAATTCCCCTTTGTGTCCTTTAAGTTTTGATTAATAAGCTTTATTTTGACTTGAAGTATTTTCTCATTTATCTTTTGACAATTTCTTTCATCCATTAGTTATTTTGAAGTGTGTTGTTTCATTTTTACATGTTTGTGAAGTTCTCAGATTTTTCTGTTCTATGGCCTGCATCCGTCCTTGGGGAGATTGTTGAGCCAAGGCGCTGGTGGGAGGGTGGCAGTGATGCTGTGCTGCTTCTCTCTGAGTGATCTCTGTAGAGAGCTGAGTGCTCAACGGACGGGTAGGCTGCAGTCACTGGTCTCTACTTTGAGCTTGCTTTTCCTCACCTGAGCCAGGGCGAGCTTGCTCAGGGCACTGCTGTCGTCAGCACTACCATGTACAAGATACAGCCTGCTCGACCTGCTGGGCAAAAGAAAGGAGCCCTGCTTAGAATGACTGCACTCACCTGGCACGGCTGGCTGAGGGAGGCTGAGAAGGGCTGGGAAGCCAGCGCTCCGACCTGGAGCCCTGGTGCTTGGCTGCAGCTCTCTGGAGTGTCACTCTCTGGCTCACTGAGCTGGTCATAGGTCTGGCTCACACCACAGCTTCTTGTTCTTACTGAGCTCTGTGGATTTTCTTGAACCACTCTTTCCTCATTTGCTTTGTGCCCTAAGCGCCATTTTCAGACTTTAAATTCTTTATTTTGTTTTGTCTTAAGTAATTTTTGCCAGTTTTGCTGAAGTGCACTCCATGGAAGTCATTTCTGAATTGTGGATTGGGTCTCACATCTTTTTTTCTAAAGAGAAACTTTCCTCCTCAATTGTTTGGTTATTCTAGGTACAGTTTGCACAGGAAAGGCAGATTCAGTGGTCAGCTTTTTAAAACGTTGTCTCAAAAAAAAAGAGAAGAAAGGGTCTGGTGAAATAGCCTCGTGGCTGAATCCTCACCTTGCATGCGCCGGTATCCCATATAGGTGCTGGTTTGTGTCCCGGCTGCTCCACTTTCCATCCAGCTCCCTACTTGTAGCTTGGGAAAGCAGTAGAGGATGGCCCAAAGCCTTGGGACCTTGCACCCATGTGGGAGACCTAAAGGAGGCTCTTGGCTCCTGGCTTCAGATCGGCTCAGTTCTGGCCATTGCAGCCATTTGGGGAGTGAGCCAGTGTATGCAGATTCCTTTGTCTATCCTGCTGTCTGTAATTCTGCCTTTAAAATAATAAAAAAAAAAAAATCTTAAAAAAAGAGAACAGGTAGAAAGCTAAATATGTGAACCCATTCTTTCTCTTTTCATGCAAAATAAATATTTTATAACAGAAATTGTGTTGATTGACTGAACTAAGCTTCATCTTCATGGTGGGAACAATCAGAGGTGTTATGTGTGTTGCAGAATGACTCCTGTATAGATTTTCTCACTTCTGCAGAGGCTACCCTCAGGCCTGACCACTGCAGGAAACCCAGCTTACAGTAGGCAATAGTGACGGTGAGTATGGGGGTGGCATGTCTTTCAGTTGCTTATTTTACCTGAACACTTACCAGAGGACAGATAAAAACTTGTATGGTGAAGCAATTCTCAGGAACTGGAACATTCTTTCAAGTCCTGTTGATGGCATCACAGTTACCTTTTCAATCATGAGCCATTTTGAACATGAAGATATTTGTGATGTGAACTACTGACGTTGCCTCTGTTTTCGTAAAAAGGGAAGCACAAGCTGACAGTTGCATTGCCTTTGTCATAGCCATTCTCCAGAGTCAGATAAATCACAGATGACTTTGAGAAATGTAATCATCCTACCGTGTTAGTTCCCAAGGTGCTTTGCATCCCTATTTTGGTTGATTCTCCAGCCAACTCAATATATGGAGGCAGATTGCCTTTATCATACACATAGAAGTTAGGTTTAAAACACAGGGTTTATGGTAGTCTTTTTGGGGCCTTTGCATGAATTAAGCACTCTTTAAGATACTTTCCTGCCCATCTGCTGAAACATTATTTTAACGAATATACAAATGCATGCTGATTACGATATGAGCAGCCCTCTTAGAGAGGGTCTCCAGTGTACCTGATGGTTCTGCTAGAATGGTTAAGTAATTTGCCAAAGGCTTGCAAGGGGATAGAGATGGATTCAGAAGTTCAATCTTCTCATCCGCTATAAAAGGATTGATCTCTCTCTTACTATAACCCCCTCTTTTCTTTTTCTTTTTTTTAAACAAATACAGCTGAGACTGAGGCACCCTTATTCAGGAAGGATGAAGCCATATGGAATATAATTGACTGTTGTTGGGGTAGAGTTCTCATAAACCCTCAGCCACAGCCTCCCAGTGTTCTGAGATTGGAGGAGCCAGGTAGCTGTTGCTGACTGCCACTTTTCTACCATCTGGGTCTCAGGGCAACAGGAGGTTTAGGCTGAACAGCCAGCATTGCTTGGAGCTCCACTTCCCTTAACAGGGAGACTTGAGGGTTAACCTGTTGGAGTATTGTCCCAAGAAACCAGTCCTTAGTTTCTTCTGTTCTTTACATCTTTCTTTATGATTCCTGCCAAGACAGACCCCTTGATGTGGGTGACCCTGCTTTTCTAGCACATTCCAGTGATGTGTGGCTCACGCTGACTTGTATGTTGAAGTAGGATCAAGGAAATCATCTTCTGGGCTCACTCTCATCTTTCGGAGCCACCCAACTTGAGTTGGTCTTTGTGTCAGCCTCTGGAGGAACAGACTATTTTTCAAAGGTTTGGATTCTATGAGGGTATTTTTTAAAGTTCATGAGGAAAGGAATTAATAGATGCTTATTTTGGTGCAAAAATTTTGAAATTCATTCATGGTTTTTTCTTACTACTCACTGACTGTAAGCTTTCTGAAGGCCTGAACTTAGTGGGCAAGGTGTGAGGCTATCCAGGCCCACTAGAATCCTGTGTCAAGTCCAGGGGCAAGAAGCCATTTGACCTGGGCCACCATCTCACTGCCCCATGTGGGCATTTGCTGGTACTGGGAGTACTGAGAGTGGAGTGAAAAGGAAAACCTGCCGTTTGCTGGGAAGGCCACCTGTGCCTCCCCCAGTGGCCAGGAAATCACATTTACACGTGGGCAGCACAGGAATTGCCCAGCCATTTGCTAATTAGTTGAGAGACCCCTAGCCGGCACTGTCTTCCCCATGGGTTCCCCCTTGCCAGACAAAGAGGAATCAGTGAACCCTGAAAAACCCAGGATTCTTTCTAAAACCCCAGCTTCTCTCCCTCTTTCGAGAAGGAAGCCATCTCCCAGATCCCTTCTGGGAGCTGCTTTCCCCTTGCTGCTTTTCCCATTTGCCTGGGCACTTGGCAAATTAAACTGCTCTTTCTGTAACTGATTCCCAGCTTTTTATTTCCATAGTAAGCTGAGGAAAGAACCCACAGAACTTTGTCATAACAAGGGTCATGGTTTTAATCCATAGCACTCATATTAAAAAAAATCAGCTTATCCAACTGCACCTAAAGGAATTGCTTGCTAAACCAAGAACAAAAATACTCTGATTTTAAAATAGAAATGATTAGTCCAGAGTAATCTGGGAAAGAATTTCTAATTTTTTTCCTCTGAGCTGCCATAAGGCACCAGAGTAAGAAACTAACTAGCTGTTTTGTTTTTGCATTATTTATTGAGTATCTATTATATGTTAGAGAATCAGCCTCTAGATTGTCTTAGGAAGGAAAAGTTCTAGAGAAAAGGTGGCGAGTCCTTCATCCCAGGAATGCAGGAAAATAATGCTAGATTAATCGGTAAAGTTTTTTTGGGACCACTAGGTGGTGATATTATATTGTGACAATCATAACCTATCTTTATACCTTTGAAAGATTACAGACCTCTGGTTATTTCTAAGACCAGGGCCTACACTGCCAAAGAGGTTTCTGTGTGAGTTAAATGAAGAAAACTTTCTCACATTTATATCTATGATCCAATGTAAATGCCTCAAGGGATAGGTAGCTCCTTAAATGATGAGACTATGTCTATTAAGGTTACAACCCTAGATTATAACTCTGGCATGTAGAAGGCAGACACTCACAAGTTGCTTGACAAATGAATGAATTTGACTTGGACAATTTAGATTGTAGTTGAAAAAAACTACTTCTGGGGTGTGGAAAATTCTGGAACATGCCCACATGTCTAGGATTGAGGTAATTGTTAGGAGTTGTTAAAGTTCCTGACAGATGATTGATTGGGAAAAGACTCAGGGAGACAATATTTGGATAGGCAGAAATACTAAAAATGATCTGAGACACTTGTTTTGCTTTGTGTTTATCTTGACCAGATTTCACCTGTTTAAAAATAAAGGGTGGGAGGGTGGGGTGAGGTGGGCACAGTAGCTCAATAGTCTAATCCTCTACCTGTAAACAGCATCCTATGTGAGCGCTGGCTTGTGGCCAGGCTACTCTACTTCCAATCCAGCTCCCTGCCTGTGGCCTGGGAAGGCAATGGAGGATGACCTAAGTCCTTGGAACCCTGCACCCACATGGAAACCTGGAAGAGGATCCTGGCTCCTGGCTTTGGATCAGCTCAGCTCCTGCCATTGTGGCCATTTGGGTAGTGAACCAGCAGATGGAAGATCTTTCTCTCTGTCTGTAAATCTGTCTTTCCAAATTAGAAAACAAAAAACAAAAACCACAACAGGTTGGGGGCGCTGAGTGAGGAGGAATGGACATTTAATTTAGAGGCTAAGTCAACTTGTGTTCCATATTCAAGTGATAGGATTTAATAGCTAGCTTTTTCTCTTGACTCCAGCTTCCTGCTAATGCAGACCCTGTGAAGCTGTGGCAATAGCTCGACTAATTGAGTCTCTCCTTATCCTTATGTGGGACACCTGAGTTGGGTTCCTGGCTCTCACAGTTGACCTGATCTAGTTCAGACATTGTAAGTATTTGGGGGGAGTAAACCAGCTGATGAGTTCTTTCTCTCTTTCTCTTGAATAGAAAAATTATAGGAAGAGTGTATATCAGTAATTTCTGATTTTTTTTCTTGAGTGTATATTGGCTGTAAGGACAACTATGTATGGGACAATATTCAAAAGTTCTTTAGGCTTTCTTCTCAGCTCCTTATTGTTTTAAATTCAATCATTCCACAAATGTGTACTGACATCTATTGTGTGCTCATCTGTGACTTGCTTCTCACAGTTCTTCTGAGTTTGGTTCATCACCAAATCCCACTCATTGCAGCGTCCACGACCCTGCACCATCTCTGCCCTTCTGCTGTCGCTCTGCTCCAGACCTCTGTATAGCTCTGTGCTACTACCATGCTTTCTCTTCCTGCCAGAATTCAAATATGGCTGCCAGACTCCTTTCCTTAAGATTCTACTTTGCCCTCAGGAGCAAGCCCAAACTCTTCCACAAGGGCCACAAGCCTCACAAAACGGGGCCCTGGTCTGGCTGGGCCCTGGGGATCTCCTATTCTGGTGCTGTTCCTTCCCCTCCCGCCTGATCTCATGTTATTGGATGTGCCCCAGTCATGATGTTTTTTTTTTTTTAAGATTTATTTATTGGGCCCGGCGGCGTGGCCTCGCGGCTAAAGTCCTCGCCTTGAGAGCCCCGGGATCCCATATGGGCTCCGGTTCTAATCCCGGCAGCTCCACTTCCCATCCAGCTCCCTGCTTCTGGCCTGGGAAGGCGGTTGAGGACGGCCCAATGCATTGGGACACTGCACCCGTGGGGGAGACCTGGAAGAGGTTCCAGGTTCCCGGCTTCGGATCGGCACGCATTGGCCCGTTGCGGCTCACTTGGGGAGTGAATCATCGGATGGAAGATCTTCCTCTCTGTCTCTCCTCCTCTGTGTATATCTGGCTGTAATGAAATGAATAAATCTTTAAAAAAAAAAAGATTTATTTATTTTTATTGGAAAGGCAGATGTACAGAGAGGAAGATCTTCCATCCGATGATTCACTCTCCAAATGACCGTAACGGCCAGTGCTGCGCCGATCCGAAGCCAGGAGCCAGGAACTTCTTTCTGGGTCTCCCATGCGGGTGCAGGGTCCCAAGGCTTTGAGCCATCCGTCCTTGATTGCTTTCCCAGGCCACAAGCAGGGAGCTGGATGGGAAGTGGAGCTGCCGGGATTAGAACCGGTGCCCATATGGGATCCTGGTGCGTTCAGGGTGAGGACTTTAACAGCTACACTATTGCTCTGGGCCTGTTGTTTTTTGGTTTCATTTCTCTACTGTGCCATATCCTGTGTTACCTTCAGGCTTTTTCCTCTTTTATTCATACTTTTCCTTCAATCTAGAACATTCTTTTCCCCTCCCTCACCCGCCTACTTTCTAGTCATTGTTTCTTTCTTGGCTTACATGTTACTTATTTTGGAAATAAGCTTTTTTCCTGATCACTGTCAAGGTGAATTTTCTGTTTCATTTTTCCTCTCAAACAGCCTCTAAGGGTTTCATGACTTGTCTGTTGGCACCCTCCACTACCAGTCTGAGTTCTGTGAGTGGCAGGGCCCTGCCTGTGCCTGGCGTATTGTAAATCCCCAATAATATATAATGAATGAATGAAAAATACACAAGCTATCTCCTTTCTTTAGTGTACTTAAAATCTAGCATTCTGAGATTAATGGTACAAAGAAAGAACTAGAGTGATAAGACAGAGTGGTCACTTTTGATGTCATCATTTAAAATACATTTATTTTTATTTGAAAGGCACATTTACAGAGAGTAGGAGACATAAAGAGAAATCTTCCATTGCTGTTTCACTCACCAAATAGCCAGAACTGAGCCAATTTAAATCTGGGAGCCAGGAGCTTGTTCTGGGTCTACCACATGAGTGCAGGGCCCTCTACTTTACCAGGCCTTAAGCAGGGAGCTAGATCAGAAGTGAGGCAGCTTGGACTCCAATCAGTGCCCATTTGGGATGCTAGCAGTGCAGGGCAGAAGATTATCTTGCTGCGCCACTGTGCTGGCCCCCTGGATGTCACCATTTGAAGCTGCATTAGATTTTGGAAAGTGGAGATATTTGTGGAGGTGGCATTTGAGGTAGAGAAGAATCACCAAGGTGAAAAACAGTTTGGCGAATGGGGCTAGTGCTGTGGCATAGGTTAAGTCTCCACCTGTGGTGCTGGCATCTCATATGGGCACCAGTTTGAGTTCTGGCTGCTCCACTTCTGATCCAGATCCCTGCTCATATGCCTGGAAAAGCAGTGAAAGGTGGCCCAAGTCCTTGGGCCCTGTATTCACTGGGAGACCCAGAAGGGGATCCAGGTCCTTGACTTCAGACCAGCCCAACTGTGACCCATTTGGGGAGTGAACTAGCAGATGGACGATCTCTGTCCATTTCTTCTTCTCTATCTGTTAAGATGCCTTCCAAATAAAGGTAAATAAATCTTAAAACAAAAGTTTGGAGGATGAGCAAACAGTACAATGTTCCTATCTGGGAGGAGTGAGAACGAAGCCTGGAGACAGCTTATGGCAAGATTGTGCTGGACCTGGTCTCTGTTAGGCAATGGGTAGTCATTAGTGGCTTTTGAATGGAGGGAAGGGGGTGGTTAGAGAACTCAATTAGTGCTTTAGAAAATGTTAATTGAATGGCAGTTGGATAGAAGAATTGGAGAAAGACCAGTGAGACCAGCTGGGAGGCTGTGCTAGGAGTCAAGATGAGACAAAATCAGGGCTTGGGTTGTGTAAGTGCTAGTAAGGATAGAGATAAAGGGACATTGTACAAAGGAAGGCACAATGAACCTGAACCTGGAAACCAGAAAGAGGGTGAGGGGAGGGTGGAGTCAGAGATTGTTCTGGTCAATGCTGTGAGGTGCTACCGTCATCCAAAAGGTGGAGTCAAGAGGAAGAGCCAGTTTAATGAAAGAGACAAGAGTTCATTCATCGACCCTGCACAATGGAGTTATGATTATATGCATTCCGCTTGTGGACATTCAATCAATGTGTGGCATGAGAAAAAAGGCCCAAGTGGGAAGGGAGTGACAGAGAAAAGGAAAGCGTGTAAAGGGGACTAGAGTGAGGGATGGGGAAAGTAAATTTGCTGTTTTTACTTTTCAAAACCATGGTATTTTATGGGTGACAGAAGGGATTGTTTGAGAATAATTGTGGTTATTCACAGTCCATACCCACATGTCTTGTATGCTCAGTTTAGAAATGAATTCTCTGGCAAGATTTAGTGTTTTAGAATGTGCACCAGTCCCTCAGCCGGGCAGTGGGCAGGTATGAAGACACACCTCAATTATTGCATTGCAGTTGCTCACAGTCAAGTTGGGTCGGAAGATGTGGAAGCTGACAGGATTATAGTGTAGGTCAGCAGCCAGGGCGAAGGGTGGGTGTGGCAAGGAAGGAGATCAGAAACTGGAGTGCCAGCGCCGAGTAGACCCCAGACCCTGGGCGGGGGAGAGGTATGGAGTCATCAGAACCAATGAGAATAGCAATCAGAGTGTATGTGGTCTTGGGGGAGAGAATATTGTGGGAGGAGACTGGAGGCCATAGGGGACACATTTTCATTAGAAAGCAGAAAGGGTCAAAGAATTGAGGAATTGGCAGAGAAGGCGGGTTGGGGTAGGGGAGAACCAAGGCAAGGCATTGAAGGCTGTAACAGGCAAGTGATTTTTGTAACGAGGAAGACAATGGTGACTACTGCATGAAGGGACCACAGCAAAGGAGTGCAACAGCAATAAAAAAGGATCCAGAAACAAGAGGAATAGAAGCCACTTCTTTCAGTTACCACCCTAGTAAAGTCAATTTAGCTGTGCCCCTGGCTCCCTGGCTTTTCCCTGAAGGACTTTTGGGATCTCTGTCCACTGGAGGGGCACTTACTGTTAAAGTACATGGATCCCGAAATAGGGCCTGCTCTGTGTAAGCCTCGTGTTCAAGCCAGAGTGCAATCCAGCTGAGCCACAGTCATCTCAGCTGTGGTGGTTGCATTTTACATTAAACACATCTATGTTATTTTCTTCCATAAGTAGAATCCGCATTGCCACATGACTGCAAATGCTCAATTGCTAATAGCTTCCCTGGAGTTTGCTTTTTGTAATTACTGCATCAGAATTTAGACAGGGCAACATACAACAGTCTCCTTCAGGATACAGTGAGCTGTGGCTATTTTTTTAGCCCATGGTTCCTTATTCTAACTAAACATTCTCTTAGAGAGATTTAAATAGTAAGACAAAAATTATTTTAGATGTACTATAAGTTACCATTTCCGGTGTGGACTGAGACTTCATATGGCATCATTTTCCCTTAGTTGGAAAGGCTTTAGCATTTCTCATCATATACGTTTGTGGATGTTGACTTCATTCAGTTTTTGTAAACCTGAGAACATCTTTATTTCGTCTTCATTGTTAAAAGATATTTTTGTTGGGTAAGGAGATCTGGTTAACAAGTGTTCCTTCCAGTACTTCCAGCGACACTGCTTCCCTGTCTTCCAGTACTATAGCTTCTGATGAGAGGTTCGATGTCATTCCAGTCTTTGTTCCTCTGTATAAAGTGTTTTTTTCTGATTTAAGATTTATATCTTTTTCATCTTTTTAGTTAGATTGTGAAGAGCTTTGGTATAGGTTTTTCACATTTCTTCTGCTTGGGCTTCAGTAAGCTTATTGGATTAGTGGGTTTTAGTTTTCATTGTATTTGAAAAGACCCAAATCATTCAGTTTTTTTTCCTTGACTTGAGTGGGCTTTATTTCTGATGCAGGTGGATCTGTGTGTCCACTGGGGGCGTCCTCAGTGCTGGGGTGTTGTCTGCATAGTTCTAATGCTAGTATACGTGGTGCTGAAGCAAGCACCCAAATTATGATTTCTTCAGGTCTATTTTCTGTCCCCAACTTCCGTCAGGGATTCCATTGATTTATCTTTTAGGATACTTGAGATTGTTGCACAGTTCATTGATGCTCTGTTCATTTATTAGTTTGTTTTTCAGTCTTATATTTCTTTTTGAGTGGTTTTTATTGCTGTCTCTAAATTTTCTAATTTTTTCCCCTGCAGTGTCTAATTTATTTCTAATGTCGTGTTATGCATTTTTCTTCTTAGACATATTTTCCACTGTTCGTTATTTGATTGGGCTTTTTTTTTTTTTAATTTCATGTCTCCACTTAACACACTTATAAAGTGTTTCTTTTGGGTCTTGCTTTAAAGTCTATTTTAATAGGACTGTAACAGCATTTACTCTAGGACTAATAATTCCCAGCAAATGAGTTGAGATTTTTTTTTCTCTGCCTTATAAATTAGGAAGTCTCAGCTCTGGATGATGGGTGTAAGAGCTACTCCAGTCCTGGGTACGCTTTAAAAGAGTGTTCCTGCTAGTCCTCTTGGGTGAGTGTCTCCCTGGCCCTGAGGCCTTTTCCTCTCCCTCATAAACTCATCTTCATTGAAGATGTCACAGAGGCCTTCCACGGGCCCTCCCTTTGCTTGGCTCTCTCTGGCGTTCTGTACTAGAAAGTACCTCGGCCTCCCGAACTCAATGATATGGAGGTATCTGGGGTTCCTGGTGCTTTTTGAAAAGTCTCTCTTGGCCAGAAACTGGGTTAATTGTAGGGATTGCCTTGTTGGCTTATTTTTCTCAGGGCCCACTGACCCTCACTGCCTGATGTCTGCTATCTATGTTTTGTCTGTTCCTTTAGTTGTTTCAGGTGGAGCAGAAAATCTAGTTTCCATTATTCCATCTTGGCTAGAGTTCGTCTATATTGTTCCTTAAGTTTGTGATGCTGACTGTGATGAAGTACTTAGGAATGTGGGGCCAAGCCAAGTTGTTCATTCTCAGGCTGGGAAAAGGGGTGCTTCTAGAGAAATCTGAAAGGGCTCCCAGGATAACTGCAAGGGCACAACCATTCTCCAAAGTATGGGGCACACTGTTGTTCCTTTCTGGCTCTTATCAAGCCTGGAATTGTTATCTTTGGACTCAACCTCACGCTTCAAACCTTAAATTTTGGGCCCAGCAAGATGGCTTAATAGCTAAATTCTCCCCTTTCAAGTGCCAAGATCTCATATGGGTGGCAGGTCATGTTCCAGCTGCTCCACTTTGCATCCAGCTCCCTGCTTATGAGCTGGAAAGCAGTAGAGGATGGCCCAATGCCTCGGGACCCTGCACCCACATGGGAGATCTGGTCAAGAAACTCCTGGCTTCAGATTGGTTCAGCTCTGGCTGTTGTGGCCATTTGGGGAATGAATCAGGGGATGGAAGATCTTTCTCTCTGTATCTCCTTCTCTCTGTAAATCTGATTCACTTTTCTAATAAAAAGAAACAAATCTTTAGAAACAGCAGCTAAGTAAAAATCCAAAAAACCAACAACCTTGAATTTTGTACTTGGTTCCTGCTTAGATCCTGTTTGTATATTCAGGCTGTTCATGGCTCCCACATCTGAGGCAAACTGTAATTTCTCAGTGGTATTTACAGCAACCAGCACCTGTTCCTGTAGAGAATCTATAACCCAAAGACTCTGTGTTCTACCTTGAAGATGAATTGCAGACCTACTTTTAAAAGGCAAATCCTTCATTTTAAGAGTGAACAAAATATCAAGTAACAAAGCATTCCAGCTGGTTAAATTTAGGACAAGAAACAAAAAAAAAACTGACCCAAGAATATTCCCTGGCTTTCTGGCTTTGAGCCCAGAGCATTTTTCTTTTTTAGAGTGAATTTGGTGCACTTTTCATTCACGTGGAGCTATTGCCTCGTAGCCTTTTATTTTGGGGTGGGGTGGACGGTCAACAATGTTTGCCTTGTTGTTAAATCCAGTGACCACTGCTCAGTTATTAACCTACTTGACCTCCCAGCAGTATTTGACATTGCTGATAATTATCTCCTCCTTAATATATCTCCCAGCTTTTCTTTCTCCTTTTTTTCCCCTCTTTTATCTTTTCAGTTAGCACTCTTCTTGATTCTGTCCTGAGCCACCTCCTCATGTACAACCTTTTCCTGGGGCTCTCCGACCATACTCATGGCAACACGGGGAATTCCTGAATCTGAATTTCTGGCCTACATGTTTTTCATGAGCTTCAGGAAGTAATATATTCAACTGTTCACTTGATATTTTCACTTGAATAGCATATAGGTAACTTAACTTAGGAGACTCATTGTTGAATTTATCAACTCTCACTTTAGCGCTTCCTATGGTGTTCTCCAGCTCTGGATCTCTGAACACTTAATTTCTGAAGTCAGAATTTTGAACTTTTAGTCTTCCACTCAAACACCAAGTCCTGGTGGTTTTGCCTCTTTAATTTTTTATTATTAATACCCTAGTTTGCTCACTGTCTTTAACCAGGAAAGCTGAAAAATATTTTCTCCTAATAGCACTTTCTGCTTTACTTTGTTACCTCCTCTCCTGTTCACAGTATACCACATCCCTTGCCAAATTCTAGCCAGAGCAGTCTTTTTGTTCTTCTTTTTAAAAGATTTGTGGGGCACGCATGATGACTTAACTGGTCAATCTTCCACCTGCAAGCATTGGCATTCCATATGGACGCCAATTTGTGTTCCTAATGCTCTCCTTCGAATCCAGTTCCCTGCTTGTGGTCAGGGAAAGCAGTAGAGAATGAACCAAAGCCTTAGGACCCTCTGTCAACATTGGAGACCAGGAAGAAGCTTCTGGCTCCTGGCTTTGGATCAGCTTGGCTCTAGTTGTTGCAGATGAACCAGTGGATGGAAAATCTTTGTCTTTCCTTTCTCTGTAAATCTGCCTTTCGAAAAATAGTAATAATTATGCTTTTAATTTATTTGTTTATTTGAAAGGTAGAGTGGTAGAAAAGAGGAAGAAAGAGACTTGTTTTTCATGTGCTAGTTCACTTGCCAAAAGGCCACAATAGTGGGGCTAGGTCAGGCAGAATGTAGGATCTTGGAGCTCCAACTGGGTCTCCCATGTGGGTGGCAGGGGCTCAAACACTTGAGCCATCTTTTATTCTTCCCAGTGCATTAGCAGGGAGCTGGATTTGAAATGGAGCAGCCAGCAGTCAAATTGGTGCTTATACGGGATGCCAGCGTGCCAGGCAGCAGCTTAACTTGCTGTGCCACAATGCTGACCACCCCCAGAGCTCTCTTTATAAAGCACGAATTAAAGTCTGTTGGCATCTTGTTTAGCTGACCCTGTAGAGCTATCTTTATAAAGCATGGATTAAAGTCTGTTGGCATCTTGTTTAAAATCTTTTGTTCCTTTCCCTTGTTAGATCCTATAATAAAACGATGAAGTCTTGCCTCTCTTCCCCTGCTGTTCTCCCCATGGTTCAGTCCCTCATACTACAGTGTTGTCCTCTTACTTGCTGATCTACATGTTTTGTTCTTTCTGCTTCTAACCCTTGCCTCTCCTTTTCTTGGTTAAATCACCTCCCAGGTTATCTTCTTCTGGAAGGCGTTTCTGATCTCCTTTATCATCTTGATCTGCCTAGCTCCCCAAATAAGTGTTATATCACTCTGCAGGTCACCATGTCTCCTCTGTTATGACACTCAAGCAGTTTCCCAGTTGACCATGAACTCCTGTTCTGTCCTATTTCCCCAGTGCCTAGGATACAGCTCGGCTCAATAGGTGCTCAGCAAATGTATGCTGACTTGCATTTTAATCTGTCGGTAGGCATAGAGGCTAGTCTGTAGTCTTCCCACTCCAAGCAAGGAACATTGGTGTGAAAGATGGCATTCTAGAGTGTTCTCTTGCTGGGAGCTGTATCCCCACTGTTTATGCACAAGTTTAGCAACCTGATTCAGTTAGCAACTCTGTGTTTTGGTTGCTTCATGCACAAATATAAATGTGTAGATCTCCAGAAGGTGAATGGTGGGACCCTGTTGTTTTTTTCTTTCATTTCTTTGTTACTAGTATTTTATACACTCATGTTATAGTTCCTTCCCTTGCATAATTATTATTCATGTTCTTGGATACATTTTATTTTTTCTTATAGATTTATGATTATTTGTATTTGCTATATTTTATGAAAATTTCAACTTATTTTTAATTAAAAATTTTTATGGCCAAAAGAGTCTAGAGTTTAAAAAACTTTTCCCCAGCCCTTTGAAAGAGTAAAATCTATTCTTAGTTCATCTGTTATAGAAAAATAGGCAGTTAGCCATATTTGGCCTATAGGCCATGAGATACCAACTCTTGCACTAGTATGGTCGCAAAATTTGAAATATTTTCATATCAAAAATAAATATAATTTGATAATAAGTACACTGATGGATTTAATTTGCCAATGTTATATTTTTAGAATTTTTCACCTGGATTCATTAGTCGTATTGGTCAGATCAAGGGTTCAAATGAGTTGTGGGTACAGTTATATTTTATTAGCCCAAGTAATACTTGAAAAACATTTATGCATTACTTATTTTCATTTTGTTTGAAAAGAGAAAAGATACAGAGTGGTAGAGATCTTTCGTCTACTGACTCACATCACTGACTTACTCCCTAAATGTTTGCCATCGTAGGGACTGGGCCAGGCTATCGACAGGAGCCTGGAAATCAATCTGAGTCTCCCATGTGGGTGATAGGGGCCAAACTACTTAAGTCACCTCTTGCTGCCTCAAAGGGTGCATATTCGTAGGAAGCTGAAATCAGAAATGGAGCTGGCAGTCAAAACTAGGCACTCATATGGGGTGCAGGTGTTTCAAGTATGACTTAACCACTGTGCCAAATACCTGCTCTTGGCCTACATAATATTCTAAAATTGCCTCGATGATTGTCAAAAAGCTGGGGGAAAAGTACATTAGCAATTTGACATATCTGTCTTTTCTTTAACAAAAAAGGGAGATTGTTGGCCTACTTTAACCACATTTTAATAGATCTTCTCTATTGTGTTCTATTTTATTAATTTCTCATCTTATTTTTATCTTTCATCTTTGGTCTGTAATTTTCTGTTTCTGACCTCATTTATATTTTGTTTTTGTCTGATTGCCTACCTAGTACTGACAAATCTTCCAGTATTTTTAAAACTATGCTCTGAAATAGTTTGTTACATTGGCATTGTTTACTTGTTAAAGTTCCTCTAAAGTTGACCTCTACAAATTTTTCAGGTAGAGTTTTTGTTTCCTTTCTTATCTATTATTAGTGATTTATTAAAATTTTGCACACATATCCATTTTTGTAACTAATACTTTTTAAAAGATTTATTTATTTTTATTGGAAAAGCAGATTTACAGAGAGGAGGAGAGACAGAGAGAAAGATCTTCCATCCACTGGTTCACTCCTCAAGGGGCCACAATGACTGGAGCCAGAAGCCAGAAACCAGGAGCCAGAAGCTTCTTCCAGGTCTCCCACATGGGTGCAGGATATCAAGGTTTTGGGCTGTCCTCAACTATTTCCCCATGCCACAAACAGGGAGCTGGATTGAAAGTGGAACAGCCCGGATGTGAACCAGTGCCAATATGGGATCCCAGCATGTGCAAGCGAGGATCTAGCCACTAAGCCATCATGTCAGGTCCAATAATTACTACTTTTTAGAAAATCGTTCATTTCTTTCCAGCATTTCAAATTTATATAGAAAGGTTGAAATAATTTTCTTCTGTACTTTAAAAAAATGACTTTTAAAAATGATTTATTTATTTTAATTTGAAAAGCAGATTTACAGAGAGAATAACACAGAAAGACCTTCCATTCACTGACTCCCTCCCCAAGTAGCTGCAGTGGTTAGAGCAGAGTTGATTTGAAGCCAGGAGCCAGGAACCTCTTCTAGGTCTCCCATATGGGTACAGGGTCCCAAGGTTTTGGGGCCATCCTTTACTGTTTTGTCAGGCCACAAGTACAGAGTACATGGAAAATGGAGCAACCAGTACACAAACCAGTACTCATATTGGATGCTGGTGCTTGCAGGCTGAGCCCCAGAAAAAATCTCTTTTATATCTTCATTATCTTTATTTTCTAAGCGTTTTATTTGTAGTTTTCTAGAGGTGTATTTCATTAGGCACTTCGAAGATCACACTTTGGTTTTATTGTTGAAGTTTATTTATTTTGGGGAGATAAATGTAAACTCAATTTTATGATTTTCTTTATTACACCTTTAAAACTTATTCAAAAGGCAGAGCAGGGCATGGTATGATAGCCTAGTAGCTAAATCCTTGCCTTGCATCTGCTGGGAATCCATAGCAGTGCTGGTTTGAATCCTGGCTGCTCCACTTCCCATCCAGCTCCCTGCTTGTGGCCTGGGAAGCAGTAGAGGATGGCCCAAGGCCTTGGTACCCATGCCAAGAAGAACCTCCTGGCTTTGGTTCTGTTCAGTTCTGGCCTTGGGAAGTGAACCAGCAGATGGAAGATCTTTATATATCTCCTTCTCTCTGTATATAGTCCTTTCCAGTAAAAATAAAAAAAAAAAAAACTTTTTTTTAAGGCAGAGCAGCAGAGATTGACATAGACAGGATCAGAAATTTTTCATTTTCTGGTTTACTTCCTTAAATGCCCATGAACATGGGCTAGGCCAGGTGGAAATCTGGAGGCTGGAACTTAATAAACTCAGTGTGGGTCTACCATGTGGGTATCTGGCAGACCCAAGGACTTGAACCATTCCCTGCTGCCTCCCAGCAGAGAGCTGGATCAGCAGTGCAGTGGGACCTTGAATTGAGGCACAGTGATATAGGATAGAGGCCAAATGTTTGCTCCTAACTTTCTTTTTTTGCAAACAATATTTGAGAGACAGAAGGAGAGAGGAAGGAGAGGGAGAGAAGAAGAGGGAGAGACAGAGGGAAAAGGAGAAAGAGGAGAAGAAGAAAAAAGAGAGAGAGAATATCCTTGCTTCCCACATAGGTGTCAGGAGTCCCATTTCTTGAGCTTCCACTTGCACTTCCAGTGTCTGTGTTTGCAGAAGTTGGAGACAGGATCTGGAGCTGGGTGTTGATCCCAAGTATGTCACTGTTTGAGTTAGCAGTCTACAGAGGCTTACAAAACTATAACAAACGTCCAGCCCATTCTTTTCTATTTGAGTAGTTTTTTTTGAATTAGCTTATTTTTCTCCTAACATTTAAGACTTAAGCTTAAAAGAAACATTTTTCTTGACTCTAAATGTTTTTCCTTTGAATTTTTATTCTATTTTATTGATATGCTTATCTTGCCTTTCTGATGCTACATTATTATAACACCACTTAATATTGGTAATCTATTTCCCTTATTATTTTCAAAATAATATTTTCTTGGCTCTTGGACCAGATGCTATCGTAAAGTCATTAAGATTTTTTAATAGTTAATAGGTTCTTGATTTTCTTTTTCATTTCTTCAGCAACACATTAGTCATTTAGTGGCATGTTATTTAACTTCATGGTGTTGTTAATTCCTTTTTTTTTTCTTCCTGTTGTTGATTTTGTTTTGTGGCTTTTCATTTAAGGGAAGATATAGTAACTGTGTAATGGAGACTATCATATCCAGATGTGAGGATACAATACAGTATGCATTTCTACTTCCAGACAAAGATGGACTCCCAATGAAACTGTTTATCTTGACGATAGGATGCTGGACTCTCTGTCATTGTCTGCCCGCAATGATGGACATATGACTGTGTATGAAGAACTATACTATAGTAAAGATATAGAGGAACTCAATGATGGGGGAGAGAGTTAGGGAGGGAATAGGGAAATCCCAGGGCCTATGGAACTGTATCATTAAACGATAATAATAAAAAGAAGTAAAATTAAAAAAATAGTGTGAAAATGTGCTCAAATCAATCCTTTTGGTCCATTCCCTCCAAACCCAAGTATTCCTTATTCATTCTGATACTAAGTCGGTCTTTAAAAAAAAAAATGCCTGGTTTTGGGTCCGGTACAATAGCCTAGTGGCTAAACTCCTCACCTTGCACGCACCAGGATCCCATGTGGGCACCGGTTCTAATTCCAGAGGCCTCACTTCTCATTTAGCTCCCTGCTTGTGGTCTGGGAAAGCAGTAAAGGATGGCCCAAAGCCTTGGGACCCTGTACCCATGTGGGAGATCTGGATGAAGCTCCTGGCTCCTGGCTTTGAATCAACTCAGCTCTGGTTGTTGTGGCTACTTGGGGGCTGAATTCATGGACAGCTCCATTCTACATCAGATCAGCGTCCAGTTTGAGTCCTGGCCACTCTACTTGTGGCCTGGATAGACAGGCAGTAGCACTTGATGACATGAGTGTGGATTGGAGGGTGGAGTTGGTTGGGTTGAGTTAGGCTTCAATGCCCAATAACGTGTACGAGAGCAGATTGAGTTGTGGAACAGACTGGACCAGTCCACTGCACATGCTGGCAGTACAGGTAATAGGGCTGAGGGTCAGTCCAAGGGTTATTGGGGGTTGCTCTGATTGAGCTGCAGCTCCTGATGGTGTACTTGGGGGCCTAGTGTGTGGTGGGTGGGGTTGGGCTGGGCTGTAGCACTCTTTGGTTTGTGTAAGAGATGGGGCTAGTGATAGATCTGACCTAGCAATTGGCAGCTATCAGTGTGTGTGTAGGCTGATGTGGGTGACAGAATGAGCCGGACCCCATACTGGTGTGTGCACATAGGAGTCATGTTTGGGATCACATCAGACGAGATTTCTTTGAGGGTCCCCCAGCTGGACTGCTGAACTCATTATGCCAATCATGGGGAGAGTGGCAGGATTTGTGATGTGACAGTGGAGTGCATGTATCAGAACGGGGCCTCCTCAGTTACTGAAGATGATGTAGTGGATCGCATACCCAGATGCACATGGAGGATTAGGTAGTCCATTGGAGCTTGTGGAGGATATCTGGTACCATAGCAGAGGAAGGAGGGCAGAACAAATTGGTCAATCACCCCAGAGAAGCTTGACAGCAAATTTCTGGATGAATGGAGACTCTGGGGTGGACTGTGTCAGCCAATGGACTATGATGTGTACAGGTGGTGTGTTTTGGTGTGTCCATGTGATGTGTGTGTTTAAACAGGATGCATGTGGAATATGTGTACATATGTGTTATGTATGTAGTATGTTTATTTGTGGAATTATATGTGGTATGTGAATGGGATATGCTAAGGTTTTAAAATTTTGTTTTAAAAGGCAGAGAGAGAGAGAGAGAGAGGGAGACACTGACTTTCCATCCCCTAGTTCACTCTCCCAAAATACCGCAATGGCTGGCGCCTGGAACTCTTTCTGGGTCTCCCATATGGTTCACAGGGGTTAGTTTCTGTGGCTATTCCAGGTTCATTAATAGGGAACTGTATTGGACATGGAGTTGCCCAAACTTGAACCTATGCTCTGAGAAGAGATGCTGGCATTGCAGGCTGTGGCTTAATTTGCTGGGCTACAATGCTGGCCCTGTGTTAAAGCATTTTTTGTGTGTGCCTAGTGTGTGCAGTCTGTATGCTTACATGTGTCATGTGTATGTATGGAGTGCATGTAAGGGTGTGGGGATATAAGAGGAGTACTGAGTCCTAGGGAGTGCTGAATGTTTAGGTCATGTTAGAAAGATAAGCTTGGTCCTACTCCCCTGCCTCATTGGGAAAGCATGACCAAAAATCATGACCTTTTTTGCAAGCTGCCCATGGATAGTACCTCCTGAAGACCACTGCCCAAGCTGCCACTCACCTGCAGCCTCTGTCTCCTGAGAAAAGGGCAGCCCTCTCTTTAAGAAAATGGAAGCTTCTAGGCTATACTAAGTAAAGAAGCCTTACTAGAGTGGGCAAAGGTGGTAGATAAAGTTCCACTAGCAGGGTGCAAATTAGGGTCAAGTTGGCTTTGGGGTTAGTCTCTAAGGGGGCAGTGAGGGAACCTGCAAAGCAGTGGGACCCTTGTTCTTAACCTACTAGTATGGGCCTCGCTTTTTCCTCCCCCAGACCACATTCAGACAGTGCAGCTCTGCCCAGTGTGCCTCTGCCTCCCACCCAGCTGTGTGCCATGCTTGTAGGTTATTCAGTCTCCTGAGTCCTCAGTGGTTCCCCTTTGTTCAGGGCTCAACAGAGATTCCTGGTGTAGCTGTGAATGGGGTGACTGTCACCATGAATAGGTCACACCCCCCTTCCCTGGGGACTTTTCTTTTCTCTGGCTTCTGAGCATGGTCTTTCTGGTTCTTTCTGAGTGAAGGCCTCTGGCAAGGGAGACACCTGTAGGCCATGCCCCACCCATAAGCTCATTCTACTCCTGCAGGGCTGTGGCACCTCCGGGCTCAGTGTCCTTGAATTTGAGGTTGTCTGTTTCTTCTTCTCCCTACTGGATGGAGTGAAAGAAACTGGATCCCTTTCTGCCCACAAAGGATGTTTGGATCAGACTCCTGCTTCCCCCCCCCCATCCCCTACCCCAGGCCAGGAGGAGAATCAGATGCATCCAAAACCATGGTGCAAGGAAGCCCTTCTGCCACTGGGCTGGGTGGAGAAAGAGCAAGGCGGGGCTTCCCAGAGTACTAGACTCAAACGATCCACTGGTCTTTACCTGATTCATTTGCTTATAATAACTAATTGGCTGATTTTGGCCTTCGCCTTCAGTTCCTGTGCCCTGCTGGTGGCTGGCTGGTCTCGGGGCATTAAATTTCTTTACCTACCTATCTCAAGAAGGAAGCAGGTCTGCTTCTTCTACCTGTTGTTGGTCCTGGGGCAGGTGTGGGGTCAAGGAAGACTGAGACATTGGCCTTTAGGGTAGTCAGACCTGGGGTGAAATTTCAGCTTGCTTTCTCCTGGCTCAGCCAATCTTGTAAAAGTCACCTGTCCTTACTGCCTGAGGTTCTGGTTTCTCCCTGGCTACCTGGGCTATTACCTCTTAGGCTTCCGCTGAAGATAACTTACAACTTACATGTAAGTTGCTCGGCTTGGCCCTGGCACCCCACCCTCACTATAATATATATGTGCCTGACTCCTCTTTCCACTTCCTCTCTTGTGTCCCCCCCCAGTCCTGCCTTTGGACCCTCAGACATCCACTTGGCATTGAAGTCCAGGCACCAGGGGCAGATGCTGATATCCAGGGTGCCATGAGAACAGCAGCTTTGCCTGCCATGGTGGCAGTAGGCAGCAGTCAGTGGCTATCATGGTGTGTGAAGCCACTTCCCAGAGGTGTCTTGTGTACGTTTGCCAACAAAGCCAGGCAGTGGCTGACCTTCCTTTCAGCTCTGGCTTCCTACATCAGGCCCGGGAGAGGTAAAATGTCCCCGCTTCTACCTCTTTGTCCTGTGCATTGATGTCCCTTAGATGCTGGTGGACCTGTCCTGTTGTGGAGTGGCCCAGGCTAGGATGGGAAGACAGAAGTTGGCTTGTTGGCTCAAGCAATCTGCTCCATGGGGATTTGTACCTGGCTGCTCTAGCTGGGAGGAGGCAGGAAGGATAGCCAAGCGGCAGGATTTGAGAAAGGCTGCCGCGTGGCGGGGTGTATATATGAGTGCCTCATGCAAGTGCACAAACTTTTCCAATCCTCAAAGCACTGGAGCAGGAGGCTGCTCCTTTACCCTTGCTTGGGTCTCATGATTACAGGTATGAGCTTCAAAGCAGGTTACAAACCTGGCTAATTGCTGGCTTGAGGGGTCTGGACGAGCAGGCCAAGGCCGGCCGAGTGGGCCTCTGGTGGGTCTGGTCCTTCAACCCAAAGCAAGGTGCTGGCGCCCAGGCTGTCCCGCCGGCTCCTGCAGGAGGGAGCCGCCTCTGGCCATGGGTGGCCCTGCTCCTCTCACTGCTCACTCTGGCTCCAGGCGCCTCCTCCCCACTGGCCCCGCGCTGGCGGCTCCGTCAGGTGGAAAGCTCCCCATTCAAACCAGCGCGGGCCAATCAGGGCCTGGCGCGCCCCGCCGCTTCCAACGCGCGGGGCAGCAGGGCCTCCGGCTCCCGCCCGTCCCGCCTTGGAGACACTGGCTTGGGGGCGGGTGAACCTGCTGCCTCGGTTACTGGGAAGCAACAGAACGGCCTTGGGTTACAGGCGTGCCAGCCGGTCGGCGGCTTACCCGCGGCCGGGACGCTATGGAGCGCTCCTTGCACCGAGTCTCTCTCGGGAGCCAGCGTGCCCACCGGGACTTGTCCTTCTACCTCACCACCTTCGGTAAGTGCCTCCGGGCAGGCTGTGCCCAACGCCCAGAAAGGCGACCCCTGCCCGCGATGTTGGCAAGCAAGGCTGGAGCCCCCATTATCTTCCTCATTCTTTCCATCTGGGGCTTCATATTCGTCTCCTTCCTCCTGTGCTTGCCGAGGAGAGTCCAGAGCACAGGCTCAAGCGGCGGGAAGCTGCTGGCCACCACCTGCTGCCCCGCCACTGGTGCCAGGCCAGTTGGTTCTGCCTCACTGGGCTGGAATAATCACGCCCCAGTTAATCTTTCAGAGACCCGGGTTGTCACCGCTGAGTTTCCCATTAGCAGGCAGTTCAGGTCAAATCACGATCTTGTTGCTGCTTCTGGAGATCTCATCCACTCATTTGCTCTGGTCCAGGGACCAGATGGCCTTCTGTCCGTTGGGGCTAACCTTGGAGGCTGTAATTTGACCCACAGGGGAGATGGGAGCACTCTGTCCTTCAAGGCAGACCGCCCTCTCAGGAAGGGCCCAGGTCTGCCTTTGGGAGTTGGGGTGGAAAGGAAGTCCCTCCGCAGCCAAAGCCGACTGTGCACCTCCGCTCTCATCCTGGCCTTGGAAGTAGCCACAGCTTACCTCAGATGAGGCCCGCTTCCTCCAGCCTTTCCCCTCACAGCTCTTCCTCTTCTCGCGGGTCCTGAAGCTCCCCCTGGATGGGGTTTTCTCTCCTTTGTAGATTTGAACTCAGAGAGAGCAGCATCTTCCAAAAGCAGCAGCAGAGTTGGTAACGGAATTCAAACTTACCTATTTATTTAAAAAGATTATTTTATCTATATGGGGCCAGTGTTTTGATGTGGTGGTCAAAGCCACTGCCTGCAACTCCAGCATCCCACATGGGCACTAGTTCAAGTCCTGCTTTCTCCACTTCTGATCTAGCTTCCTGCTAATGCACCTAGAAGAGCAGTGGAGAATGGCCCCCAAGTGCTTTGCCCCTGCCATCCATGTAGGAGACCCTGATGAAGTTCCTGGCTCCTGGCTTGGCCTGGCCCAGACCTAGCTGATGTGACCCTCTGGGGAGTGAATCAGTAGAGAGAAGATTTCGGTGTCTTCCTCTTTCTCTATCATTCTGACTTTCAACTAAATAAATAAATCTTTAAAAATGGCTATGAGTACTTTTTATTTGAAAAGCAGAATGACAGAGCAACAGAGAGATCTTCCATCCCCTGGTTCACTCTGAAGGTAGCCACAACAGCCAGATTGGGGCCAGGCTGAAGCCTGGATCCAGGAACTCCAACCACATCTCTCACATGGATAGCAGGAACTGCTACTTGGCCCATTGTCATGACTGTTTCCCAGACCCCTTAGCACAGCTGGTTTGGAAGCAGCGCATAGGATTCAAACTCAAGCAGCAGCTTAAGCCTCTGTGCCACCATGCCTGTCCCTGTCCAGCACATTTCTCCTTAAACTTGCATAGGCCTTTAAAGATTGAGGCAGGTACCACAACGTAACTGGGCTTTGCCCAGATTTTGAAACCAGTGTGCCTGAGTAGTTAGACCCTCCCTGGTATTCCTGGCCTCCTGATGTCAGACTCACAGCTGCCCAATAAGCCCAATTCTTTACAGCCTGAGTGATGGAGAGGCAGTGATTTGGCCCCTATAAGTGGCCTGTTGTCTGTTATCCTGAAATTTATTGGTTTAGTTGATGAAGGATGAGAAAGAGAGCAATTAATTAGCAGCTGTTTGTTAAACCCTTGCGTGTGCCTTGACTGTGTGAAGTGTCTTACCTGCATGACCTCAGTTAATGCTCCTAATTCTAGAGGCAATTCCCGTCAGCTCCACTGGGGTGGGATGGGGGCTCTATGACACAGGGGAGACTTCTAGAATGATCTGTGTTGGCCACCAGGAGCTATGAGGCCCCATTACCTAGCTGGATTCTGATTGAAAAGTGAAAGTGTGTTTTGTTGTTTTTCCTCTCCACATCGACAGAGTAAGATGTACCCTTAGTTAAAAGAAGAGGGTGTGGATCATGTGGCATGTGCTTATCAACATTCTGGTTTATATTCTTCCAAAGTTATTTCAGTCTCCCAGTCTCTATGATCTGATTTTGCCAGACTTTAAGCTGTATGCACAACTGTGTCACCCTTCCTTATTCCTTCCTGGTATGATGTGACTGTTTCCTAGCATCAGCCCAGGTTCTCCCATTGAGTCCATCTTCCTGCAAGATCTGCTGAGTTGGGGAAGGTCAGTCCCAGGAGAGAGTGGAGCCTCCCGTTTACTCATGGCCTCCGGCCTGGGTCCAGTGTGTCTCATGAAGGCTTCTGTTTGAGTGACTGCTGTGAGTGCAGGAGGCAGGTGGATTCTGGGAGGAGGTAGGGAGCTTCTAATCTGTATTTGTTTAGGTCCTCTAAAACCTTTTTGAGGATAAGAATGAGAAAGTTTCAAAGTTCTTGTGGGACCAGCATTGTGGTACAGCAGGTTAAACTGCTGCCTGTAGCGGCAACCTACCAAATTGAGCGTCATTTGGAGTCCCAGATGCTTTGCTTCTGATCCAAGTCCCTGATAATGTGCCTGGGAAAGCAGCAGAAGATGGCCCAAGGACTGGGGTCCCTGCTACCCATAGGGGTCACGTGGATGGAATTTGGCTTGGCTCTACGCTGGGTGTTGCAGCCATTTAGGGAGTGAACCAGCAGATGGAAGATCTCTTTCTGTCTTTCCATCTGTCACTCTGCCTTTCAGATAACTCATAAAAGAAAAAGTTATCTTCTATTTCCTGAATTAGTTCTGCTTCCTTGGGTGCTGTTGGTTTGAACGCCCTGTTTCATGCTGTCAAATTTCTTTATACACTGACTGATCTTTGCTCGTTTACTCCTGTGTGAAGATTCCTACTGGTGGTTACTAATCCTGGCTAGATCTCAGAGCATCTCAGAGCCAACTGAAGCATAGATTCCTAGGATGTTCTCCCAGAGATTCTGGTTAAATAAGCCTGAGGTAGAACCTACAAATCTGTAATGGAAGAGGCCACGGAAGTATTTTGATGACCAGCCAGGTTTAGAAGCTGTGGATTTCAGGTCAGTTTTGGTAGCCAATGTGTCCTCCCGTTACTGTGTAGGCTTTTGCTGCATTTTCCCCTGTTCACTGGCCTTTTCCCAGTGTGGCGGGTAGCCCCTGACCTTAAGCAGTGGGCTTTGCCTTGACAGAATCAGTAAGAAGCTGGACACGTGGTAGTTTCCTAAATATGTACAAACAGTTACACATTTGGAGGGGAAGGGGAGAGCAAGTGAGCAAGTTGTGGAGAGAGTGCATTTTCATCTGCTGGTTCACTCCTTAAGTGCCGGCAACGGCTATGGGTGAGCCTGTTGAAGCTGGCAGCCAGGAACTCAGTCCAGGTGTGGCATGTGGGAGTTGGGGACCCAACTCCTTGAAACACCACCTGCTGTCTCCCTAGGTGCACCGTGACAGGAAGCTGGTTTGGAAGCAGAGTAACTAGAAACTAGTAACCAGGCACTCTGATATGGAATGCAAGGGTCTTTAACCACTAGGCCCAATCTTTGCCCCTTGAATACAGACATTTAAAGGGGACATATACATCTCAGGAAACAGAAGAGACACCATGTTGCTTTGATCAGGACCAGAAACACACAGTTATCAAAAATGTGCACACTTCATTTGGCATCTCCAGCACCTTTATATAAAGATTTAGTTATTGAAAGGCAGAGTGATGATGGGAGGAGTTAGAGGCAGGAGGAATCAGAATCGGAGGCAGGGAACTGTCTTCCATCATCGATTTGCAAAGCATTGAACTCCTTACAAGCCTGCCACGTGGGTAGCAGGGACTCGGGTACTTGGCCTGTCTTCACTGCTTTCCTAGGTGCGTTAGCAGGGAGCAAGATTAGGAGAACAGCTGAGATTCAAACTGATGCTCTGACATGGGATTCTGGTATCTTAAACTGCAGCTTAAGCTGCAGCAGCACAGTGCTGGTCCCTGTATCTGCTGTTCTGGGATTTACTTATTTTACTTAGCATAATGTTTCAAACTTCATTTATGTTGTAGCATATATCTGTACTTCATTTTATGTCTGAATGTTACATAATATTATCATTAATGTAATACATAATATAATATAAGCATGCCACATTTTATCCACTTATCTTTTTATGTATATTGAGTTGCTTCTTCCTTTAAGCTATTATGAAGATTTATTTATTGAGAAACAAATTTTAGTGACCTGATGATACCAAATACGATTAGCTATGTTTATTATTTCAATTTCATTTGAAAGGCACAAAGAAAGAGAGGGAGGGCAGGAGAGGGGAGAAAGAGAGAGAGACGCCTGACATCTTTAGGTTCTTTCCCCAGATGTTCACAACATTTGGGGCTGGACTGGGCCAAAAAGCCAGGAGCCCAGGACTCCATTGAGGTCTCCCACAAGGGTGGCAGGGACCCAAATACTAGAGCCATCCTCTGCTGACTTGGAAGCGGAGAAGCTGGGAGTACAGACAATGGCCATGAACAGTACTTGAGTGGAAAAAATGACCATATCACTCATAAAAAGTACATTTTAGAGTACTTTTAGATCAAAAGTACATTTTAGATCATTAAAACTATGGTGGTATAACACTATTATCCATTGTTTGACAAAGCTATAAAACAAAGTTTCACAAAACTATATTTGCAGCAGCACCAGTACACATTGAAATTTCTCTCTCTCTCTCTCTTTGTTTATTTCTCAATGTAGCTCCCACGTATAGGGAGAAAATGTGGTCTTTGTCTTTCTGGTTCTGGCTTATTTCATTCAACACGATGTTCTCCAGTTGAGTTCATTTTGCTGCAAAGAGTGGAATTTCATTCTTTTTTGTAGCTAAATAATATGCTGTTGTGTATATATACCACATTTTCTTTATCCATTCATCTGGTGATGGACACCTTGATTGAGTTCAAATTTTGGCTATTATGAACAATGCTGCTGTAAACACGGTGGTCCAGGTATCTGATTTGTTGTGTTCAGGGCTTTTGTGTATATACCCAGTAGTGAGATTGCTGAATCATAAGGCAAGTTTATTTCTAGTTTTTAAAGATATCTACACTGTTTTTCACAGTGGCTGCACTAATTTATATGCCCACCAACAGTGTATAAATGCTTCCCTTTCTTTACATCCTTGCTAATGTTTGTTGCTCTCTGTAATTTGAATTTTAGCCATTCTGACAGGGGTGAGGTGATATCCCATGGTGGTTTTGATTTGCATTTCCCTGATGGTTAATGCTAATGAGTATTTTTTTCAAATATTTGTTTCCCGTTTGTTTTTCATGATTTGAGAATTGTCTATTGAAGTCTTTGTCCCCATTTCTCTACTGCGTTGTTGTTTTATTGTTGTTGAGTTTTTAAAGTTGCTTGTATATTCTGGATGTTAATCCTTTGGTGGGTAGGTGGTTTGCAAATATTTTTTCTTCATTGTATCAATTATTTCTTCATGCTTGATCATTTTCTTTGCTGGGGGAAAGCTTTTGATTTTGGTATAATCTCATTTGTTTAGTTTGATCCAAGAAATCACTCCCCACACCAATGTCATGGAGTGTTTCCCCTGTTTACTTCCAACAACTTCATTGTCTCAGATCTTAAATTTAGGTCTTTGATATATCTTGAGTTGATTCTGTTTGTGGTGAGAGGTATGGATTTAATTTCATTCTTCTACGTATATACATCCAGTTTTGCCATCACTATTTGTATGGTCACTCTACTGTATTGTCTGAGCAGTTTTATTAAAAGTCAGTTGGTTGTATGTATGTGGGTTAATTTCTGGGAGTCCTTTTTTCTATTCTGTTGATCTGTGTGGCAGTTTTTGATAGCACCATGATGTTTTTTTTTTTTTTAAGATTTACTTTATTTCTATTACAAAGTCAGATACACTGAGAGGAGGAGAGACAGAGAGGAAGTGGAGCTGCCGGGATTAGAACCAGTGGCCATATGGGATCAAGGCGAGGACCTTAGCCACTAGGCCACGCTGCCGAGCCCTATGCTGTTTTGATTACTATAACTTTGTAGTACGCTTTGAGTGCAGATATTGTGATGCCTTCAGCTTAATTTTTTTGTTGTTGTTGTTCAGGATTGTTTTGGTTGTTCTAGGTCTTTTGTGTTTCCATATGAATGTTAGAAATGCTTTTTCTATTTGTAAGTTTTACATCAAATCTGTAGCTTGCTTTGGGTAGTATAGACATATTTGTGATAAGGATTCTTCCCATCTATAAGCAAGGAATATCTTTCTATTTTTTTTGTGTCCTTGATGACTTCTTTCTTCTATGTTTGATAATTTTCACAGTACAGATTTTTCACTTTGGTAACACTTATTCCTGAATATTTGAATTTTTTTTGTTTTTTGTATATGTGTTTAAGATATTATTTATTATTTTTATTGGAAAAAGCAGATTTATATAAAGAAAAGGAGATACAGATAGAAAGATCTTCTGGGGCCAGTGCTGCTGCCTAGTGGCTTGAACTCACCAGGATCCTATATGGCACTGGTTCGAGTCCCAGCACCCCACTTCTCATCCAGCTCCCTGCTTGTGGCCTGGGAAAACAGTCAAGGACGGCCCAAAGCCTTGGGACCCTGCACTCACATGGGATATCTGGAAGAAGCTGTGGACTCCTGACTTCGGATTGGCTCAGCTCTGGCCTTTGCTGCCACTTGGGCAGTGAACCTGCAGATGGAAGATCCTCTTCTCTGTCTCTTCTCCTCTCTGTATATCTGACTTTGCAATAAAAATAAATAAATATTAAAAAAAGGAAAGCTCTTCCATCCGCTGGTTCACTTGCCAAGTGGTAGCAGCAGCCAAAGCTGATCTGATCTGATCTGAAGCCAGGAGCTTCTTCCGCATTTCCCACATGGATACAGAGTCCTAAGGCTTTGGGCCATCCTCTACTGCTTTCCCAGGCCACAAGCAGGGAGCTGGATGAAAAGTGGAATAGCCAGGACATGAACCGATGTCCTTATGGGATCCTGGCACATGCAAAGTAAGGATTTAGCTACTAAGCCATCATACTAACCCCCCCCCCCTTTTTTTTTTGGCTGTTGTGAATGGTATTTCTTTCTGGATTTTCTGTGATTGCATCACTAACATAGAAAAAAGCTACTTTTACAATGTTTATTTTGTAACCCAAAGCCTTCTTGAATTGATTTATCAACCCAGCAGCTTTTTGGTGGAGCGTTTAGGTTTTTCCATGTACAGCATCATGTCATCTGTGAACATGGATGATTTTACTTCCTCTTTTCCAATGTTAATGTTCTTTATTTCCTTCTTTCCAGCTATTCTTGCTAAAACTTCCAGGACTACATTGAATAAGAATCTTGAACATGGACATCCTTGTCTTGTTAGCTTTCACCCATTCACTGTGATATTGCCTGTTGCTCTGTGATGTATAGCCTTTATAATTTTGAGGAATGTTCCTTGTGTACCTAGTTTGTGGAGGATTTTTATTATGAAGGGGTGTTGAATCTTAACATGTGAAACCCAAACATTTTTACCATCTAGAAATGCATTTATTTATTTGAGATAGGATGAGAGAGAAGACAGAGTTCCCGTTTGCTAGTTCTCTAGCACCCAAATGACTGGGGCTGGCCCCCGCTGACTTCAGGAACTCAACTATTTGATTGCCTTCCAGGACCTGCAGTTTTTAGGAAACTGGAGGGGCTGGTGCTGTGGCATAGCACGTATAGTCTTCATCAATAGCACCTGTATTGCATATGGGCACCAGTTCAAGTCTTGGCTGTTCTACTTGTGATCCAGCTCCCTGCTAATGGCCTGGGAAAGCAGCAGAAGATGGCCCAAGTGTTTGGGCTCCTACATTTATGTTGGAGATCTGGACTGGCCCAGCTCTGGCTATTGTGGCCATTTGAGGGATAAACCAGCAGATTCTCTGTAACTTTGCCTTTCAATTAAATAAACAAATCTTAAAAAAGGAAGGAAGGAAGCTGGAGTCAGGAGCTACAGCCAGGACTCGGGTTGAGCATGAGATGCAGGTGTCACAGTTTGTGTCTGAAGCACTAGGCTAAATGCCTGCCCCAGTGTTTCCTTGAGCAATCCAAAGCCTCCCCATGCCTGGTCCTCTCGCGGCGTGCCATGCCAGCCTGGGGCCCTGCCTGCCTACTCAGGGCCCACGCACACTTATGCATAGGTCCCTAGATCCTGTCTGTCGGCATGCTCCTTCCCATATCTTAAAAAAAAAGAAAAGCATAGGCAACAATGCTGGCACATTGGTATAGTTAACACAAATTTGGCATTAACCAGGTCCAGCTCACATGATGTATTGTAGCCCTGCCCAGCCTGGTCTGCCCCCATCCCAGCTCTCATGCTCACCAATGGGAGTAGTGGTCCAGCAGGGGAGCCCCATGCATCCCCCTAACGGATTTCCCCTTCTTCCCCCTGGATCTCATGTGTGCTGTGTTAGTTGGGCACTGAGGCCCAGTCTGGCATGGCCCGCCTCACCTTGACATTTGCCATTGGATTCTGTAACCTGGCCGGGTCTGGCCTGCTCCCAATTCCAGCTCATGCTGTTGGGTGTTACAGCTCATGCTGGTGCTGGGCCCAGGCTTGCCAGCCCCCCAGTTCTGGCCCTCATGTGAAATGGCTTGTGTTGCGATCCAACCCAGCTCAGCCCACACTTCATTCTGGAGTGATTTTCCAGCAGGTGATACGAACTGGCTCAGCCTGGTTTGCCCTGGACCTGCTCCAAATGTATGCTGGTGGATACCATTACCTGGCCTGGCCTGGGCTGCTCTCTATCATGGTTCTTGTGCTCACCTGCAGGGACTGTGTCCTGACAGAGAAGTTGCCCAAGCTCCTCCATCAGAGCCTCTCCTAATACCAGATCTCGTGCACACTTGTGGGTCCATGGACCAGCCCTACTTAGTCCACCTCCTGTCCTAGCAGAAACAATGGCCTTTCCTGACCAGCTTTAACCATTCTGGTTTTTATTATTGGGTGTTACGGCCCAGCCAAGCCTGGTCCACACCCAGATACAAATCACATATGGCTCAGCAGGGGCAGAGACCTAGCCCAGCCCATCCTACACTTAACCTTGGTTCTCACAAGTACCAGTGGATGCTGGAGTCTAGCCCAGTCTGGTGCACCCCAGATACAGTCCTTATTTGTGCTGAGGAATTCTGCAGCCATGTACAGACCAGATAGCAGCCCCCACTCCGGCCCTCGCGCTCACCAGTGGGACCTACAACCAAAGAGGTCAGGATGCCTTCTTTGTTCCCCAATCAGGCTTGTTCCCAACTGTAGATCTTGTGCGTGCCAATGGTTGCTCTGACCCAGCCTGGCATAGTCCCTCCTGTGTCTTGGCCTTTGCCTTTGGAAGCTGTAGCCTGACCTGACACGGCCAGCCCCCAGTCCCAACTCTCACTGGCAGGTGCTGCAACCTGGCCTTACTCAGTCTGCCCCCATCCCTGACTCATGCAAACCTGTAGATGTGACAGCCTAGCCTGGCGTGATCTGAGCTCCAGCCTCGTTTCTGCATTTGCTGGTGAGCTAAGGTTTGCTCAGACCTGCCCAGTACACCCCCTTCCAAAACCAACCCACACTTTTGCCAACAGTTGAAGCTACCTTGTCCAACTTGCCTGACCCCCAGGCCTGGACTATGTGCTCACCAGCTGGAGCTATGACCCACTAGGGGAGTTTCCCAAGTTCCCTTACTTGACCCATTCCCAGACCCAGATCTCACGCATGCCAGCTGGTGCTAGGCCCTTGCCCAGCTTAGCCTACCCCTCCATTTTAGCCTAGTATGAGCTGGTGAGCATTGCAGCCTGGCCCACCCTACACCTTGTTTTAGGATGCATATGCGGGTGCTGCAGCCTGGACCTGCCCAGACTATTCTCAGTCCCTGTACCTGTGAAAGTTGGCAGATTCATGGTCACATCTAGTTCAGCCCATCACCCCGACTCTTTGACTAACCAGAGGGATTTGTATTTCCACAGGGTTTGGCCCATATATCCCCCACAGAATCTACCCCTGGACCTGGTTCTCTTGTGTGCTGGTTAGTGTTATGGTCCTGCTTAATGTGACCCATCTCCTGTTCTGACAATCAGGTGCTGGGATCTAGTCCTGTTAGGCCCCTAGCCCTAGCTTTCATGTAGACTGACATGTGGTGGTCAACAATGTTCCATGCTAACAAGCCCAACAGGACTTCCCATGTGGGGTGGTGTATGCATCTGAGCCATACGGGTCTTCCAGTCTCTCCCCTCCAAGCCACCAGGTCTCAGTCCCCTCACTTACTTGCAAGTACAGTGGCACTGTCATTGAGTGTCTCTCAGGATTCATTCCTTACCTACACGTACTGTAGCCTTATCCATGGATGTCCCTAGGTAGTAATTCCAGACCCCAAGACCCCAGAGCTCACCGCCAGGCGACCAACAGGCAAGCCCAGCTCCATTGTTGCTGCCCACAAGGCCAGGATTCACCCACCACTTGCCAGCAGTGGACAGGGAGCTAGGATCCCTGCAGGAAGCCTGGCCTGGTGCAGATTCTCCCAGCCGCTTCAGACATACGCGCCTTTGAGCAGACTTACCTGGACTCCCCCTGGGTTTTGTTTTTGTTTTTTTTTTTTTACCAGTTACCAATGTAGTTAAAATTCTACAGCCGTTGTAAATTTGTTACTCCTTTGTGGTTCTGACAGTTTTTCCATTATATATTTTGAAGTATATTAATAACATAGATTTAGAATGATCTTTCTGGAGAGTTGAAACTTTTGTGATGATGTCTTCATTTATGTTGTTATGGAGTCTTCTCTGTGGCACAGATGTTGACACAGCTACCCGGATGTTTGGGCTCTTACTTGCCTGGCCTGCCTTTTTGCATCTGCTGTTCTTCCACCCTGTATGGTTCTGTGTTACAGATATGCCCTGTGAATTGTGAAGGCCAGTCACTGCCACATATTTTGCCTGTTTAGCGTGGTCCCAGAAGGGTTTCTTCCTTCAAAAAGATCTCTTTTGACCTATTAGAGGCAGGCGGTCACTAGCAATCTTGGATCATCTTTTCTTTTGTTTGTTTAAAGATTAATTAATTTATCTTAAGGCCAAAGTTACAGAGAGAGAAAGGGGGAAAGAGACATGGAGAGGAATCTTCCATCCTCTGATTCACAGGTGACTGCAATGGCCAGTGCTAGGCCTGGCCAAAGCCAGGAGCCAGGAGCTTTTTCTGGGTCTCTCTTGTGGGTGGCAAAGGCCTAGGCATTTGGGCCATCTTCTGCTGCTTTCCCCAAGCCATTAATCACAAGTTAGATTGGAAGTGGAGCAGGGCCATGAACTGAACCCGTATGGTATGCCAGAGGTACACGTGGCAGCTTAACCTGCTGTGTCATCACCTTGGCCCTGTGGGATCATCTTAATTCAATGTTAGCGACTGAGAGGATTTGAAGTTGAATTGTAGTCTCTCAAGCGGCTGTGTCTACTTACAGTTCACCCTGTTCCTGTGAGGCAACCTTTTAAGGGTCCCAGTGCCAAAGGTGGGGACTCAGAAGAACCCTGTGTCTTAGGGGGTTCTGGCCTCCCTCCTGTTCCAGCCTTTTAAGGGTCCCAATGCCAAAGGTGGAGACTCAGAAGAACCCTGTGTCTTAGGGGGTCCTGGCCTCCTTGCTGTTCCTCCTGTTCCTCCTCCTGTTCCTCCTGAACTGCCTCCAGTTCTGACGGGCAGGCAGAGCCTCTGCTCAGCTTCTCTGCCTTCCAGTTACCCCCCTCCTTGGAATTGAAAACACCCCGGGAGAAAGTTGGCCTAGAAATCCACTAGGCTCCCCTAGACCTCCATCCCCAAGGATCTGCTGGCCAGTTCCTTGCTATCTTGTTCTGGCTCTAAGATGTTTTGCTGTGCTGTGTCAGCTGTTTCAAGTTTGCCTCAGTTGGTCTGTTTTCCTAGAAACAAAGTCCCCTCCATATGTGAATTCTTCCAAGTTGTTTTTGCTTGTTTGCTTGCTTTCTTCTTATTTTCCCTCCCACTTTCCCTACCTAGTCCTTTTGGGGAAGTGCTGTTTATGTGCCAGGGCTTCACACATCTGTAATATTATTATTACTATCCTTATTATTGCCATTGTGCAGATACAGAAAGTGAAACTGGAGCTGTGCAGGTTCATCAGTGGTGGAGCTAGGATTACAACCCAGTTTTCTGACTCCCAAACCGATGCTTTGTGCATAGTTCCATGCTGTTTTCTCTTGTGTTTTGCATATTAAATTTGTTCTGCCAGAAAAGTTTGATAGTTCAAAAATTGCACCTATGTTACAATAAATTATTGATTCTATTTAGCTATCAGCAAGCACATAACAAGATGCTCATCATTATAAAATAATACATATGTAACTGCAGAGAAAAAGTCTGTAATATGAAATAGGTAAGGATGCTGAGTAGTTTATAAATGTGGTAACATTGACAATTTTGGAATTAAAATTACATGACTTTATGTTGTGATTTGCAAAAACATTATAATAAAATCTAAAAGGAAATTGCCAAGGGCAGAATAATGTGAATTTCCTGCAGGTAATAATATCTTACAGAATGTATATGAAAGAAAACCTTTTCTCTGGTGGAGAAGCCTTGCAGGAGTGCCTGGATTAAGGGGGACAATTCTGGATTTTGCAGTGTAGTGGAAATGGCATGATTTGAATCTGTCAACAGTCTATTAAGAAAACCAAGGACCTCCAAAGTCGAAAGTCTTTGTTTCCTTAGTAACATGTACTGATTTATCTTAAAACTCTTTGGGCTTGGGCCCGGCGCAGTAGTCTAGTGGCTAAAGTCCTTGCCTTGTACTTGCCGGGATCCTATATGGGCCCTGCTTCCCATCCAGCTCCCTGCTTGTGGCCTGGGAAAGTAGTTGAGGACGGCCCAAAGCCTTGGGACCCTGCATTCACGTGGGAGACCCAGAAGAAGCTCCTGGCTCCTAGCCTCAGATTGGCTCAGCTCCAGCAACTTTTACCTGTGAGATCAGACTTGTGTGTCTTAACTGTGGTGGCACAATGGATATGTCTGTTGTGTCTGAGCAAGTTTTCCTGATAGTTTTTGGGTCAAAAACCCAAACTCTCATTTTCTCAGTTAGCTGAGTGGACAACATATAGACCCGTTCATATGGCTCGTGGCAAGAGGCCAGTTCCTTGCTGCCTGTTCTTACGTGTGTCTCATGCATAGGTCCTCTCCTGAGAGCTGCTTGAGTGTCCTCAGAACATGGCAGCCTCTGAGTAAGTGGTACAATACGGACAATGATCAAATATCCCATAAAAGACAAATGACCCCATTGAAGAAGTGGGAAAGGAACCTGAATGGACATTTTCCCAGGGAAGATATGGTAATGGTCAGTAGCACCTGCGAAGATGTTTGACATTGTTAACGATCAGGGAAATGCAAATCAGAACCATAATGAGATACTAGTCCACTAAAATGGCCATAATAAAAGAGACTGGCAATAACAAGTATTGGAGAGGATAAGAAGAAATTGGAGTGTAAAATTACACAGCTACTTTGGAAAATGGGCAGTTCTTGAAAAAGTTAAATGTCATGATACCGTTTGATCTAACAATCCTATGTCTAGGTTGTATGCAAAAGGAATAAAATCTGTGCCACACAAACTTGTACATAAATATTCATAGCAGTATTATTAATAGCAACCCAAAGCAGAAATGACTCAAATATCCTTCACCAGAGGAATGGTTAAGATGCAACTTATCTGTGCAGTGGAATATTATTTGACCACAACAAGGAATGAAATATTTTAAAATAATTTTTAATATGAAGAGAACAGGTTTCATGGGTGCAATTCTGAGATAACCATACTGCCTTCCTTTGCCTTTTCCTCCTTCAATCTCCTTCCTTCTCTTTAATTTTTGTAAGAAGATGATATCAGTCCATTCTAATCACAAGTTTAATGTATCACTCACAAATAATATCAAAAAGTAGAACACAGTTCCTCAGGTGCATAAAAAGGGCTAAAAACAACAATCATATCACAAGATGTATGCTTCATTCTTACATGTTTTTTAATGTTCTATATTTAATATTACATATCAGAGAAAACACAATATTTGTCTTTTTGGGACTGACTTGTTTAACTTAGCATAATGGTTTCAAGTTACATCTATTTTGTTTACAAAAAGCACTATTCATTTTTTTAATGGTTGAATGCTTTTCCCTGGTGTGTGTGTGCTACGTTTTCTTTATGTAGTCATCAGCTGATGGACATTTGGGTTAATTCCGTATCTTAACTATCGTGAATTGAGCTGTGATAGGCATGGAAATACAAATAGTTCTTTCATATGCTGATTTCATTTCCTCTGGATAAATTCCCAGCAGTGGGATGGCTAGGTCATCCCACTGATAGGTAGATCTATTTTTATATTTCTGAGAAATTTCCATATTATCTTTCATAAGGGTAATACTGGTTTACAAGCAGTGACATGATAAAACATGAATGAACCTTGAAAAGATTATGCTGAGTAAAAGCATCTGGTGACAGAAGACTACATATCATTGACCCAGTGCCCTAGCCTAGTGGCTGAAGTCCTTACCTTGCCTGAACTGAGATCCCATATGGGCACCAGTTCTAATCCTGGCAGCCTTGCTTCCCATCCAGCTCCCTCCCTGTGGCCAGGAAAAGCAGTTGAGGATGGCCCGAGGCCTTGGAACCCTGCATCCACATGGGGAGACCTGGAGGAAGCTCCAGGCTCCTGGCATTGGATCAGCTCAGCTGAGGCCGTTTTTTTTTTTTTTTTTTTTTTTTTTAATGGTCTCTAGGTCTCCTGTGCGGATGCAGGGTCCCAAAGCTTTGAGCTGTCTTCGACTGCTTTCCCAGGCCACAAGCAGGATGTTGGATGGGAAGTGGGGCCTCTGGGATTAGAGCTGGCGCCCATATGGGATCCTGGAGCATACAAGGCGAGGACTTTAGCTGCTAGGCTACTGTGCCAGGTCTGTATACTTTCATTTATATCAGGTGGGCAGAATAAGCAAGTTTGTGGAGGCAGAAAGTGATGAGTGATTGACAGGATTGGGAAAAGAAGAGAATTGGATATGACTGTTAGTGAGAATGGTCTTTTTTTCTTTTCTTTCGTTCTTTTTTCTTTTTTTAGGTTTGTTTATTTATTTGCATGGCAGAGTTAGAGATGAAGAGCAAGAGATCACCTATCCACTAGTGCCACAACCACCAAGGTTGGGCTAGGTTGAGTTCAGGAGCCTGCAACTCCATTTGCATCTCCATCTGAGGGACAGGTGCCCAAGAACTTGGGTCCTCTTCTACTGTTTTTCCAGAGGCAGGGAGCTGATTAGAAGCAGAGCAGCCAGAACTCAAACTGGTGCTCATATGGGCTGCCCACTGTGTCACCATGCCAGCCCCACGTTTCTTCTAGGGGAGTATTAAAAAAAGTCCTAATATTATAGAGTGATGATTGCACAATTCTGTGATTATACTAAAACAGAATGAATTATGTCTTTGAAATCATTAATTGGTGTAATACCTCAATATAACCATTAGAAAGAAAGGAGCCTAAATGCCTTTTTTATCCTAATCTTGGAAACCACCTTATTGTTTCTTGGAAGCAAGTCATGAAGTCCAGCTCACATCCAAACTCAGCAAATCAGCTCTACTTCTTGTGAAGAGGGGCATCAGAGACGTGGTGGGAAAATGTTAACCTTGCATCTCTCACCCCCATTCACCCTGGCACAGAGCGGCTTGGAGCGATCTGGAATGCCCGCACTGTGCCATTGACTGGGAAAACTGGATGACCTGATTAACTCTTAAGCTTCAGCTTCTTTGTCTATCCAAGGTGATAAACTTATGGAACTATTATGAGGAATGAAAGAAAGAAAAAGCAAATAGTAAAGTTCTGAGGGCCTAGCAAGCATCTACAAGAAGCTGATTTTTTTTTTCTGCCCAGGCTTGAGCATGCCTAATGCTCCGCCATGACCCTGGGCTCTGGGATGTGGCACATAGGAGGCCTGCAGGTTGTGTGTGTTTGCGCTGCCTGCCTTCCCAGAGGGGAATCGCTAAGCCTTCCGTGCTGTTACAGTTCAGCCAAGGGCGGATGCTGACTGCAGTAGATTCCGAAATTTCATTTGGCTGTCATGCCGGGAAGAATCTAGAATCCCCTAAATGATCCACAGGAATCTAATTCATTAGGAGACTTGAATGCTAATTTATTAGTTTATGCTGAAAAATAGAATTGCTGAGTGGTCTAAAAGGGCTTAGAGGCTGGCCAGAGCAGTGTCTTTCTGGAAGGAAAAACAGCTTGGGAAAACACAGTATCCGGTATCACAGTATCACAGGCAGCACAGAGTCAAGCAAAGGGGATTGAACTGGTCCAGCATAACTTCTCCCACCACAGTAGCCCCCCGATTCACATGGGTTCTTTGTGAATCTTCTACTAGCCAGGGCCACTTTTCTCCACCAAACTTAGTATTTTCCCCCTCTTCAACATAGTCCATGCTTAAAATCGCCCAGGGCTGTGTCCCAAGAGTGGGCTGGCTCCTAGGTCCTCAGCACTGCCATAGCCTACCATTTCACCATTAGAGGGCATGGAGGGAGAGTGGGCAGCTGGGGAGGCCCACAGGGAGAAGGGGCCCTGGCAGCTGGCTAGGCTTATCTCTCCCTTTGCACTGGAGACAGACTTGTTCCCACACGGGGAGGGAGATCTGTGGATGTCAGTGCTGCCGAGGCTCTTGGTGCACCCTGCCTGCTCTGCACATTAACCCTAGTGTCATCACCCTTGTTGAAGCTTTTAGCACACGGCAGCTCTGAAATGGGCAATTGTGAACTGGGTTTTAGGATGACTGCTGCTTCGTAATAGCCAGGCTGTGTTCTCTGCTAACAGTGTGATGGCATGGGATCCCTCTGAGCCACTCTTCAGCAGACCCCTGAGGTCAGCAGGAGCAGGCAGCTCACATATTTTTGCTTAATCTTTGGAACAAGTCTCTTTCTGAACATGTCCTGAGAAGCAGCTTTCACCTTCATGGGATTCTGTACTAAGTATTGTCTACCAGACTTAGCTCCTTCGTTCCCTCCTTCCTTCCTTCCAAGATTTATTTTTACTTTAAAGACAGAGTTAGAGAGGTCTTTTATTTGTTGGTTCACTCTACAGGTGGCCATAACAGCTGAACTTAGACTAGTCTGAGCCAGGAGCCAGAAGCTTCCTCTGAGTCTCCCATATGGATGCAGGGGCCCAAGTGCTTTGGCCATCCCCCACTGTTTTCCCAGGCACCACAGGCAGCAACTTTACCCATTATTTCACAGTGCTGGCTCTCAGGCTGAGTTTCTTAGCCAATTCCATGTCCATAACTCTGATCGCCCACTCCCATCCTGTGCCTGCAGAATTTGGGTGTGGAGTCTCTCTGGGCATCTGTTCCACCATCTTTTGCAGAGTTGCTGCCCAACTGCATTCCCTTGGGAACTGGAGTCACACCCTCTGTAAGCACCCTGTCCAAGCGTGCTGAGAATGACTTCAACCTGAACCCTCCTGGACACTCTCACAGGAAGTAGGAATGTCAGAAAATGTCAGAGGTGTAAGGGTTGATTAGTGGGTGGGGAGACCATCTGAAGACTCAGGAGTTTAGCCCGACCCCCTGCTTTACCTGCTGGCTTCCTTTTCTATACTTGGAAATAAATCTTGGAGCCTGTGTTCTTTTGGGAATGCTCATGGCTTCTTGAGAAAAGTTGTGGCGTCCTGTGCATCACTGCTCCCAAATTGAAGGGTTGCACTGGCAGATGGAATGCTGCCTGTCAGGGGAAGTGTATGCTACGGCACTGTGGGTGTCCTAGCAGACTGGTATAGAGAGTGCTGGAGTTAGTGATTCCAGTCTGGGCTTTGGTTCTTAGATCCCAGAACAAGTCACTTTTTATCTCAGATATGATAATCTTATCTACTGAATGTTGAGGTTGAGCAAAGTGACTTCAAGGGCCTTATGTGTCAGACATTTCATGGAGTGGGCTGATGGAGGAGGACAGGGGAGGCAGGCATGAACAAGCAAAGGGTCTTGTTTTTCATCATACTCTCATCCTTGAGGCCCAGGAGAGCTGGGATGGTGTGCCCTGACCTGAGGAGTTTGGTTTGCTGGACTTGGTTTCTCTATTGGGACAAAATATAGGACATGCTGGCTCTCTCAGAGGAGGCCCTGCTGATCAGGGCCTGGCATAGGAGCTGCACAGAGCTGTGCAAACTCATCAGATTTCCCAGTCTCCATGCCAGCCCCAGCTCCTGCTCCAACTCTACCATCAGCCTTGCTCATATGTCTGTCCTGGCCACTGGACTGTGAGCCCCCTGGAATCAGGCACCTGCAGGTTCAGGTCTACCCTTACCTCCTCCAAGTGCCAGGCAAAGGTCTGCTCAGTGGCAATGCTGGCATTTGTGTTGGGAGAGTTCTCATTCTTGGTTTCTGGGAAAGAGTCTTTGTCAGATGATAGCTGTTATACAGCACAGTAGTCCCCTTGGCTTTGGAAATCCAAACGTGCTTGGGCCAGAGCGGCCTGTGCACCACTGCGCATTTCTGAACAAAATGTTTTGTGTTAAACATAGATGCCTTTGTGTTGGTGAGATTCCATCAGAGTCTGCTGGCCTTGTCTGTTTCCAAATCTTCCTCTCCCACCCTACGGTGAATCGGGCACAGTTCTTGCAGGAGATTGCTCAGCTTTAGGGAGCCCCTAAGTGATAATTTCTCAGCCCTTGGCATAATAATTCTGTGGATCTTTGTGATGCCTTTCATCCAAAGACCTTTTCACATTATGGTGTTATCTGATCCCAGCTTGGGCAGTGCAATGACCCCTGTTATTAAATCCACCTCGTAGTGCCATGAACATTGAGGTCTGGACAGAGAGGAGGGCAGTGGGATCTGGAACAGCTTTGGGGATTTGCAGACCTGTCTCCTGGGTGGGAGATCAACAGGCTTTTCTGGTGCTTGAAGGGCTGAGCCTGGGTTTGCTGGAGCCTGAACTGTTTTGGACTATAACTTGAGTGCCTGAGTGTGAGGATGGATAATTGCTGGGCCACAGTGGTTAGAGGGCTCAGGCCCAGTGCTGAGATATGCACTCCTCCACTCTCCAACCCCCCCCCCCCAACTTGTTCTCCAAGCTCTAGCTGCCATTCCTCCAATCAGTCACCAAGTACAGGCCCAAGCCACCATTTGTCTCCTGGAGTGGGTTAGAGATGAGCATTTGAGGTGAGGAAGGGATGTCTCTTTGTGCCATGATTGATGGTGGCAGGACTTTTCACATCAGGTCTTAGAGGTGACCAGGTGGTGCGCGGAGAGCCCAGAGTTGGCAGGACCAGATCTGGCCAAGGAAAATCCCCGAGAGGCCATTTTTATTTCAGTATACACTGAAACATTGAGTAATCAGAAACTATTGCAAATGAGAAAGGGAAGCAAGTTCCCTTCCCTGGAGGGAAATGAGCAGAGGAGGGTGACTGCTGGATGAGGTGTCATGGATGAAGCAGGTGTTAGGGCTTCTGGCTGATGTGCCTGGCCTGACTTATGGTCTTCCCAGCCTATGTGCCCTAGGTGGATGGAGTCCAATGGCTTCTTGAGGTTTCAGAGTCTCCCGGCTTGAGAGAAAGTTTTCGAAGTGTCTGTAAGGAAGACCAGCACGACCATGTCTCTTCCTTGGCCCAAGTGAGGTCGTGAGGTGGCTGTGAGAATGATTGGAAGTGTTTTTTTAGTCTTTATTTAATTTTATTTAAACATAAACAGGAAAAGCTAGTGATGGGGAACCTCAGCCAGTTACTCGTCACCTATTTTTCTGTCCTGGTCCCGCTTTTATCTCACATTCCCTTCTGTCTTTTCTCCCTGCCTTCCTCCCTTCCTTTCTGGTATCTCTCTATCCTCCTCTCTCTCCTTCTTCTTTCCCTCTTTTATCTGCAATTGTACAAGTACTATCACCTGTAGATGGATTCATATTGTTAAGACCAAAGTAATAGCAGTATATTGAAATCCCTCTTGATCACCTTCCCTTTTAACTTCCAGTCTCCTCCCTAGATGTGATAACTGTTTTTACCTTGGCATCCTTTCAGAACACACACACACACACACACACACATTTCTGTTTGTTCTGCAATTTGCTTATTCATTTTAAAAACTTGTGTCAACAATATTTTCTTGCCAAGTCGTATAGCGCCTCTCCATTCTTACTGACAGCCCATGCTATTCCACAATACAGCTAGCAATAGAAGATTTGCTTAACCCATTTTGTATTCATGGATATTTCCATTGTTTCCAATATTTCCTTGTTTTAAATAATGCTGTGGTGTCAGCAGGCATGTGAGTTTTTGTTTATGATAGTTGCTGGAATGAAACTTGCTGGGTTGAAGGACATGCACATTGAAATTCCAATAGATGTTGCCAAAAACTACCCTCCAGCTGTCCTCCCTCCAACATGGTGTGTACAACAGCATCTTTTCCCCCATACGTTTACTGACATCTGACTCCTTCCCATGGTGAGTGCTCACCAGGACCCACCTGGCCTCCCTGGTGCAGCAGTGAGTTCCCTGCACCAGAGAGAACTGCTGCTGGGGGCACTGCAGCAGGGCCCTTGGTGGGGTACAGTGGCTGTACCGGCTGAGATCCCTTCCAGCCAGAGACTGTGGGAGTCTTTGAATGGCTGTAGGAGCAACTTGGTACCTCTGCTCCCGTTTTTGCCCAACAAGAAGCAGAGGTGAGATTGTTCCTATCATTGTTTCCTTAGGTCAGCTGAAGCTGTCGATTGATGCACAGGATGGGATTCTGTTGCTCCACGGTGAGTACGGCTGTGTCTAGGCTCTAAGGATGGGCGGCCATTCCCTCCCACCCTGGAATCAGGGGTGGGGTGTGATACTTCCGTAGGCCAAGGCTTCTGTTGTCTTCCTGTAATATCCTGCAAGCAGTGGATATTCACTTGGGCTGTTTCTACTGCCCCAGGCCTGCTTCTGCCCCTGATATGTCCTCCACTTGCTGGGTCTGTCTTTGGCCACCTCCACACCATCTTTGGCCCCACTGGGGCAGACCATTACAGTGTAAGACCACAGTCAGGATCAAGTCTTGAAAAATAGACCCTTTGAATCTGAGCCCTGGCTGTGATGCTTTCTTATGGAGTGGCCTTGATCAAGTTCAGGTTTTTCTTGTGTCCAATAGCAGTGGTCTTAGTATTTGTCTTATGGGTTATTAGAATTAAGTGAGTGAATGTTCTAGTAAAGTGCTTACAGTACCCACCATGTAGGAAACCTTGAATGAGTGTTAAAGATAGAAAACTGTCACTCCAAAATAATGAGGCTGGGGACACAGAAGTACCTGTTCCTGTCTGGATGATGTTTATGGGATGCCAGGGAAGACATGACAAAGGGAGTGATTTTCACACTCCATCCTGAAGGAGGAGAACAGGTTGAGCCAGGAAGAATGAACTGGGTAGCTGGGTGTTTCACACACACAGAGCAGCAGGTCCTAGGGCCTAGGGGTTGGAGAAGGCAGGATACATCCAAAGAGCTGTCCAGTGTGACTGGGGCATAGCCCAGGAGAAGATCTCGATCTCTATCAGTTGACCTATCTGCCTGTTTATCTCTCCACCGAGCACATAGTTACCAAGCTTCAGTCATAGTCCCCAGCACCTAGACAATCCTGTTCAACCTGGGAGGCTCTGCCTTTCTCTCCAGCCTCCCAGTTCTTGTCGCTGAAACAACATCCCTATCCCTTGTTGTTGTACCCCCTTTCATAGGTCCTACTTGGCTAGCCTGTGCCTTTGTACGCATTATTCCCTATGTTGGGGATTATTATGCTTTGAACTCCTTTTGAAAAATGCATCTCTCTTCCTCCTTTTCTCTGAATTGACAAGAAATCTGCCCATCTTAATCGTCATTAAGACTAGGAAGGAAGATTCATTTTGCCTTGCCATCTCCTCCAGGGATCAAGTCCCCACCCCATCCCCACCTGCCTGGGCTTTTATATGTCCTCATCACAGCCTGATTCTGATGTTCCACCCTGCGTCTAGTCTTTCCACCAAACTGGGAGACACAAACAGTGCCTGCCTCACTGTCATTAGTGCCTGGATCCTGCCTTCAGCAACCATGTCCTGAAGGGCAGGATGCATGCAGGAACAGTAGCTAGGATACCAGGGAGAACAGACCAGCAGGCGCCGGGGATCCTGCTGTCCTGGGCCTGGGGGGCCAGGGGAAGTTCCCAAGGACCAGCAGAGGGATGTTCTTTGCCTGTCAGGCCTGACTCCAGCTGTGCAAACAGTTTTTGCAGAATACATCTTGGCGTCCACCACTTCATTTGTCCTGCACAGTTTGCTTTGGCTCCACCCCAGCTGCAGGCCCTTCAGCCCTTGGAGCCCATGCCTTCTCCTTCCTTTGGCTTCCAGGCCTCCTGCCTCAGACCAGGAGCTCTGTCCATTTCAGCCCCTGGGGCCCAGTCATAATCCAACACAGAAGAAGATGGACAAGAGGCTTAGGTCTGCAAGATCTGTCGTTGATTTCTACAGACCTTAGGCAAATGGACTATGGTTTCTTTCATTGTTTAAATTTAATTTTTTAAGGATTGATTTGGTTTATTTGAAAGGGTGATAAAGAGAGAGGGAGAGATGGGGAGAAAAAAAATAGTCTATCTGCTTGTTAACTGCTCCACAGATGGTCTCAGCAGCCCAGAATGCCATCCATGTCTCTCACAGGGGTCCAAGTACTCAGGCCATCCTCCCTTTCAGGCACATTAGCAGGGAGCCAGAGTGGAAGCAGAGCTGGGACACAAACCAGTGCTCTGATATGGGACAATGGCATCTCAGGTGCCCCAGAGCACCAGCTGTGGCACACTTGCCCTCAGGGCTAGACCTGCACCTAACTAACATCTATTCTTTACCTTTATTCTTCATTTTTTAAAATAACCATTTGTCTGGCACTCTTAAACACTTTCACACTTGATCTTAGCCAAAAGGCCGAGAAGTGATACTCTTAAACACTTTCAAACACCACCTAATGTACATAGCACAGTTACTGTGCATACACTTGTTTTAAAATATATTTTATTGTATTGTTGTTGACAATCTTTACATAGTTAATTGCAGTTAAAAAAAAAGGTTCAGGGGGTATAGGGAAGTGGGTAATACTATTATGTCCATATTGTTTCCATCATGTATCTGAGGTAAAGGGGGATATTGAGGGAGAAGCCCCACCCGGTTTCCCGCCCACCCCATACACTTATTATTATTATTATTGTTATTAGTTGGTGTCCATCAGCCACAGCTAGTTTGCTAGTCTACAGGAATCCTCTAGCTTCACTCTTCATTCCCAGGAGGCAGGCTTGTGTGATGTAAGGAGCACTGGACTGGGAGTCCAGAGACATGAATTCCAATTCTACTGTCATTACCTTGCATGGTATTTATGGGCTTCAGCTTGGATCTGCATTTTCCCTATTTAGTGACAGGCTGAACTTGATAAATTTTAAGTTCCTTTTTGGCTGAAAGAGTCTTAAGAATTGAATACTCTCTATAAGGCCTTTGGGAGGTTGCTACCAGGGTGTAGGAAGAATATATAAAAGGATTAAGTAGTGACCAGTAGTGGTTATGCACATCAAGCAAGGGCTCTGCTGCTCACAGGTATGCCTTGTCTTTCTTTCCAGATCTGTTAATTAGTGTGAGTGTGTGTGTTCCCCCTTACCTACCCCAATATTCCAATTCTCTTTTTAGTCATAGAAGCCAAGGGCCTGATGAGCAAAGAACCTGGTGTCTGCGATCCCTATGTGAAGGTATCTGTCGGGGCTGGAGGTGTGGTGAGGGCTACTGAGGGATCACATTGCTGGGTTGAGTTCCAAGGTTCCCCCAGCATACTTGTAGGCCTAGGCATGCCCAAGCTGGTGGCTGCCATCCCATTCATTTAGCTCGTAGGCATTTATTAGGCAAAGTGATGAGGCCCTGAGCTGGGCAAAACTCTGTGCCCAATCTCAGTGTGGTCCTTAGGACTTCCTGCAAGAGCTAGAATCCTAAGAGTGAGCTTGGTTACTCATGTAGGTGGGCACAGTGTATATGTGGTATATGTGGGTGAGTCAACCATAAACAATCCCAAGGCCTGTTGTGAAAAGCAACATTTTTCTTATTCCCCCCAACAGCAGAGATGGGATGGCCAGGCAGGGCAGTCGTTGTTAAGGGAAGGAAGAACCCTCTGGTTAGGACCCAGGCCCTGAAGCCAGGGACCCTGCAGTGACAAGCATTTACTCCAGTGCCAGGCTCTACAGGCCAGGAGCCTGGCAGCTGGTGTGCCAGCGACAGTCCCTATGCCCACTTCTGCATCATTCCTGAGGCCTGCAGTCTGCTCAGAGGTCCTTGGGTGCAGGACTGGGGCTGGAGGCTAGGGAAGAGCAGCATGGGTAAGAGCGTGGACTTGCAGCCTCAGCAGGTGGCTGACCTGGATCTTCACGGGAAGGGATCCCTCAGCAGCTGCTGGGAACTTAGAAGAGAGAAGGCTTTGGTTTTGGAGGAAACCTCTGTGTTGAGAGGAAGAGTTGTACCCATCCCTGGCTGGGCATAGGCTACCTTCCTGGTGTCAACCCCCGAGAGGCCCTGTGCTGGCATTTGACCCTACTTCCTCTGGTCTTAGGCTCCTTTTTCCTTCCCAGTGTGTGACCAGGACCTCCACACCATCCTCTGCAGAGGCTGGTTTGCAGGACGCTGAGGAGCTGTGTGGTCAGCAGCTGGGCTTGGGCGATCTCATGGTTGTGAGATCAACTAACGCTTACTTTTCCCAATCCAAGATTTCTTTGATCCCTGAAGACAACCGAAGGCGCCGTCAAAAGACACAGACCATTCCGGACTGCAGGGACCCGGCTTTCCATGAGCACTTTTTCTTGTAAGAGTCTGGTGCAGCTGGGTCCTAGAGGAGGGAGGAGGGTGTAGGGAGCACAGTGGAGGGATAGGGAGAAAGGGAGAGGGAGAAGGGAGGAGAAGGGAGAAGGGAGAAGGGGGAGGGAGGAGGGAGCATGGAGGAGGAAAAAGGGGAGGGAGGAAGGAGGATGGAGACAGGGAGAGAAAGAAGGGGAGGGGGTGGGGAAGGTGAGAGAAAGGAGGAGAATGGAAGAAGGAGAAGGGAGAGGGAGGAGAGAAGGGAGGAGTGAGAAAGGAGGAAGGAGAAGGAGGAAGGGAGGAGAGGGGAAGGAGGCGGGGGAGACAGAAAACGGGGGAGGGGGAAGGGAGGAGAAAGAGCCTCTTCAGAAACAGTTTTGATGGCCAATCCTACAGCTGCATCTAGGCAGAGCAACAGCCCATTCTAAAGGCCATCTTTGTCTTATGCCCTGTGCCCTTGCATCCCTGGCACAGGCTTGCTGTGATAATGTCTCATTTGGCTGCTTCTCCTTACTAGGGAAAGCCCCAGGAAAGAGTGGGGAGTGTCCCACCATGCTCCAGGGCCTAGTTCTTTACTTCAGAGATAGGAATTTTCCAAGCATAAGGAAGTTTGGCCTCCCTGTCCCCCTTTTTATTTCAACTTGCTAACCTCCCTGAGCCTTGGCTTCCTTATTTGTCAAGCAGGGCTAATAATAGTACTAGCCTGAGAGAGCGATGAGGTGCGACCAGGACTTGGTAGCACAAAGCCTGGCAGGCCCGCTCGTTATTGTTGCTATTAGGATTATTTCTCACATCTCTGAACTCTGGGGCCAGTGGGAAGGTGGTGAACATTTTGTCTTTCCTCGTGAGTGAGAAGCAATTACAATATCTTGGTGTTGGTTGGTTTTGCTTATTGTGGAAAATAAGCGAGCAAGAAAGAAGAACGTAGAAAGCATTCAGTTGTGTTAGTTGGGCAGAAATGTCTCACTGGGTGTCTTTTTCAGACCATTAGCTGACGTGACAATGGAGGTTTTTCTGTGAGTGGGAGGTGCATTTATAAGGTCCAGGTGTTTTAAAGAAGTGTGGGGAAACCTCCCCTTGTCCCTAACCAGGCAGCCTCGCCTCTGTCACATGCCTGTGGTCATCGCCCTTGCTGTTTGCACTGTAACTTATTTGCCCAGCTGTTTAGGTGGTTTCCAGATGTTTGCAAGTGTGACTGACTCCCTGGGTCTGGCCTGGAGCTGGGCCCTCCTGACATTCCTCTTCACTTCACACAGCCCTGTCCATGAGGAGGATGAACAGAAGCGCCTGCTGGTCACCGTGTGGAACAGGGCCGGTAGCTCCAGGTAAGGGGCACTGCTGAGCAGATGGGGCAGTGGGTGGCAGGCAGGGAGCCAGTAGGCAGCCAGGGCTCCATTAATGCCCGCTGGATAGATGAGCTGTACTGGCTACAGCCAGTTACAGAGGCTGCCACTCCCAAGTCCCTCATCACCTTGGGTGATGCCAAAGACCGTGGTACCGACTAGTGTTTATTGAGTATTCCATGTCAGCCGATCCGGCCGACATGCGTATCTGTTCTCACAATGCTCGCCAGTCAGGTGGGGGTGCCAGGTGCTGCATGGAGATAAATGAAGTTATAATACACACATACCCAGTGCCACAAGACTCTGAGCGTGGTGGAAAATTGGCCTGTTTCTCATCTTCTCTGCTGTACCTGGCACCTAACACACAGCTGCGTGAAGAAAGGACTGACGTGAGTAACAAGGACCATGTGGGAGGAGGGAGTGCTTGGTGCGGGTTAGGCTTGCCAAGGAGGGCTCCATGGAGAAAGCCCAATTTGTGCCTTGGAAAGAGTACAAATAAAGAGAGGAGATTGGAAAGGATATTGTAGCAGGGCACACAGCAGGAACAAGACAAGGAGGCAGGGTCGTGTGTGGTAGACCCAAACTGCCCTGAGGAGATAGAGAAATCTTCTATGGGGGAGTTCACGTAGGCTGACCTTGTGGACAGCCCAGAGCCCAGGAGGCCTAGGAAGGCAGGCATGATCATTGGGCATGACACTAAGCGTGGAGCAGGGTAGCGGGGCTGAGGGGGATAACATGAGGATTGGCTGCAAAGCAAAGTGGCTGGATGTTAAGTGGCTGCTGTGGCCCACCGAACACCAGCAGAGACCCCATGGCCAGGGACATTGATCCAGCTGTTGCAGAACCAAACGGTAATTCAAAAAGGAGCTGCGTGGTTGATGGTGGTCAGCTCACCACCTGACGCCTGGAAAACGTTTTTTTGGATGAATGCTTTTGAGCATGCTAAATTTTATGGTTTGGTGTGCTTTTCAAACTTGAATCCCATTCACCTTTCAAAATGAAGGGTTTTTCCTTTAATAGAGTATCTTCATCACAGAGTTGGTGCTTACAGTGCTATAAGTCTTGTTCACCCAAGCATTCGCCCACTATTTCCGGGGTGCTGATGTAGAAACAACATTTTGGGGCCTGGGAACACATGGGGCCCATCAGAGATTGTCCTGTTCCCCAGAAGATCAGATAGAGAGAGACTTGAGAGTGAAGTGGAAGAAGAGGGGGCCATCATGTTAATAAACCCACCATTTGCTGGATGCTGGTTTTGAGCCAGGGATTCATCAATTCATTCATCATCTCATTCAATACTTAATATTAAGAGTGTGGTTTTTGTCTTAAGTTTTCAGAAGTGGTAGCTGAAGAATGGTAAATGTCACCCAGGCTGTTAGCAGCAGAGCCAGGTTGGGGGTCAAGGCAGCTGGACCCCAGAGGGTGCTGTTTTATGGGTGCACAAGCTAAAACATAGAAGAAAGAACCAGTAGGGTAGGAAGGGCAGAGCAGGGCAGGAGGAGAGTGAAGTGTCTGCAAGACCAATACTGTGCTGGAGGGCCAAGGACAAGGTCGGGGCTGGCCAGAGATGAGATGGAAGGGTTGGGGAACCAAGTCAGATGATTCTGTATATTCTCTCTGGGGTATGGGTTTTCTGCTTGTGAGAAACACAGGTTCCTCGGTGCTGAGTCACACTGACTGACGGAGCCTGAGTTTGCATGATCAGAGCCTAGGGATCTATGCTGTGGGGCTGCCCCTCTTGCAGCCAGGTTGGGGTTGGAGGAGCTATTAGCTCTTGGAAGATACCAAAGGGTATTGAGTAGGGCATTGGCAAGTACACAGTTCAGACTGATCAGTTTGGGAGGTCTTTGGGGTGTGTGTCAGGGGAAGGTAGGCAAGCATGAGAGATGGAGTGGGAATAGCAAGGAGAGAAATAGATTCAGGACAGACTTGGGAGATTAATTTAGCAGGACTGAGTGGTGATTTGGCTGTGGGAGCAGTAGGAGAAATCAAGGCTTACTCCTAGGTGGCTGGTGATGGTCCTCTGTAAGATGGCATGTGGTGGAGGGGGAATCAGAGTGGGCTGTGGAGCAGGTGTCTGCAGAGCAACCCCATTACAGCTGAGCAGGAGGGGGTTCCCCTCCTGGGGCCATGGGAGACATGCCCACAACAGCAGAGGGTGAGATTGCAAGCCAGCAGGACTGCCCAGGAAAAGCACCGAGTGTCAAGGGCCAATGTCACAGAACCTGTCACTGAAGGGTCAGGTGAGAGCAGGTGTGTCCCTGGCAGACACAGCCAACAGGCCCACTGGGTGGAAGCAGGGCCTGTGGCAGGTGCCGGAGGCAGACCCCAACCTGAGGGAGGAGTCGGCCTTGTGGCATGGGTGACCATCCCTCCTGCCAGAGCACAGCGAGGGGGCAGAGCTGCTGCCTGCCGGAGAAAGAGCCAGGAATGTGGGTCACGTTTTTGGAAAAGAAAGTGAAGCTGGGGAAAGTGAGTCAGCCCCCAGTGAGGTGGTGTGACTGGGACAGTGTCTCTACTTGTTGCCTATTTTGGGAAAGTGAGGTTCTTTATTAAACAAAACAGTCAAATCCGTGGTCACAGTCCCAGCCCCAAGGCTCAGGAGGGACAGACCAGGCCCAAACTGGCCCGCCTTTGGAACAGATGGCCCTGCCTGGGGCTGTCAGCACTCAGGAGGCCGGCTCAGCCTCCAGTACTTTCTGCACGCTTTCTCCTTCATCGACCCTTGTCTGACCAAGTGGGCCTCTTGAGCTGGACGGGGCAGACCTAGTGCCTGCAGGAAACATGAGCTCTGCCAAATGCCAAATCAAGCTGTACTCTGAAGGATGGGCGTGAAGGATGGTTCTGGAAGGAAGGAATAAAGAGCAGTTACTGAGCTATTCTGTGTGCCAAGCACTTTGCATACATGATCTCATTTAATTCCCCTACCAGTGCTGAGGGGTAGGCATCAGTGTTGGCCTTCTCATCAGGGAAAAGAAATAGAGGCTTACGGAGGCTGTGGAACTTGCTTGAGGTTTCACAACAGCTTGTATTTGACAAGCACGCAGTGTGTGGTCATTCATCTGAGCTTGTGCTATGTGCCATCTGATTTCATCCTTGCAATGTAAAATGAGTTTTACCACCATTGCTCTTTAACAGGTGGGGAAGCAGAGACAGAGAAGGTATGTTGACTTGCCAGAGTAACACAGCAAAAGGTTCAGTAAGGCAAGATGTGGATCCAAACTGCCTGATGCCAAGTGTGTGCCCTCATTGCCTGTGACACTGGACTGTCTTGTGATTAGGAACTGTAAAGCCAACCCTTTTTGTGTCACGGCACTTGCCCTTCTGGCCTCAGGGTACATCCAACAGCATGTACAGCACAGTTTTGAATAAGTCCCCAGCCACTCATTAGGGTGGCGGTTGCTCCCTGGAAGTAGTAGAGACAGTCCTTGTGATGCCGCCAGTAACAGCGAGAGCTTGCGCTAGGGAAGTGAGTTGTTCCACAAGAGCATCCCCGTGAGAGCTGGAAGGTTTCTGCCTAGCCTGGGGATCCCAGCAGGAGCCAAGGAGAACTGGGCCTCAGAGCAGGAGGTTCTGGCTTTGTGGTGAATTGGATGCTTTCCCCACTCTGTGCCTCAGTTTCCTCAACTGCAAAGCATGGTGATCTTCAAACTTTGTTTCAGCTTCATGGCCCCATGAGTTCAAAGCACTTTCACACTAAAGTGGACTTAGTTTTTATTTCCATTTACTTTGAGCTTTTTTGTTTTTAAAGATCTATTTATCTTTATTTTGAAAGGCAGATTTACAGAAGAAGCAAGACCAAGAAATGAAAAGGTTTATTTCCCAAATGGCCGCAGTGGCTGGAGCTGGATTGACATGAAGCCGGGAGCCTGGAGCCAGCAGCTATGAGCTTCTTCCAGGCCTTCTATATGGGGACAGGGGCCCAAAGCCTTGAGCCATCCACCAGTGCTTCCCCAATCTGTAGGCAGGGAGCTCAATTGGAAGTTGAACACCTAGGATAGGAGCTCATATGGAGTATCACCACTCACAGGCAGAGGATTAACTTGTTGAGCCACTATGCCGTCCCCAGAGCTTTTTTTTTTTTTTTAAGATTTATTCATTTTATTACAGCCAGATATACACAGAGGAGGAGAGACAGAGAGGAAGATCTTCCGTCCGATGGTTCACTCCCCAAGTGAGCCACAACGGGCCGATGCACGCTGATCCGAAGCCAGAAACCTGGAACCTCTTCCGGGTCTCCCACGCGGGTGCAGTGTCCCAATGCATTGGGCCGTCCTCAACTGCTTTCCCAGGCCAGAAGCAGGGAGCTGGATGGGAAGTGGAGCTGCCGGGATCAGAACCGGCGCACATATGGGATCCCGGGGCTTTCAAGGCGAGGACTTTAGCTGCTAGGCCACGCCGCCGGGCCCTGTCCCCAGAGCTTTTTTGTATTTTATTTTATTTTTAAAATATTTATGTATTTGAGGGAGAGGGAGAGAGACTTCTGTTCACTGACTCACTCTCCAAATGGCTGTAGTAAATGGGGCTGGGCCAGACTGAATCCAGAAGCTGGAACTCAACCCATGTGGGTGGCAGGGATCTAGGTACTTAAGCCAGCACTTGCCACTTCCTAGGGTGTGCTTAGCAGGGAGCCAAGGTCAGCTGTAGCCAGGAATTGAACCCACATGCTCCAATTTGGATATAGATGTTTTAAATACCAGGTCAGATACCCATTCTAAGAGCATAAACTTGCATGTTAATAGAAGTTGCACTTACAGAGGATCATGTAATTATGTGCCTTGTACTGTTGGGGCACTATGAGTAGATTATCTCCTTTAATCTGTGTTAGAAGCAAGATCTCAATGCCAAGTATAGTGGTCTAGTGTCAGAAAGCTTGTGACCAGTGCTGAGTACTGAGCCTAAGGCAAGAAGTGCAAGGGAAAACATGTTCAATTTAATCCATCAAAGTAAAAATAAATTGTGGGGTGGGTGTTGTGATGTGGTGTGTGAAGCTGCCACCTATGATGCTGGTGTTCCATATGGGTGCTGGTTCATGTCCTTGCTGCTCCATTTCCAATCCAGCTTCCTGCTCATGATCTGGGAAAAGCAACAGAAAATGGCCCATGTGCTTTGGGCCCTTACCATCTGTGTGGGAGACCCAGTGAAGCTCCTGGCTCCTTTTGGGCCTGGCCCTGTTGGCAGCCATCTGGAAGTGAGCCAGCCAATGGAAGATATCTCTGTGTCTCTTTCCATTCTCTCTAGAATTCTGACTTTCACAAAAAAGAAGCGATGTTTTAAAAAGTAAAAAAATAGAAATTGAATAGTGTCATCCTGTAGCAGAAGTCGTTTGAGCTCTTCAGAGAATGAAAGCTCACTCCTTCAGAAGTTATGCATTTTCATCTTACAGAGGGTCTCCCACTCTGCTGCAATGCAAACTGAATCCTACATCCTATGTGTACTCCATGAATTAGCTCTGACCCCTCCCACCTGGCATGACCCCTGCGTGAGACGCTCTTCCTCTCCTCTGCTCTGGCTGAGTCCTGATAGGTCTTCTTGAAGCATCTCAGCCTTGCATCTCACCTCCCTGAGCCTTCAGAACGCGTTGCTGGCACTGTTAATCTGTCAATCTCACCCTGTCCTGTGACATCCGCTGTGTTGCTGTCTGGAGATGCTATTTAAATCCCTGCATGTTTGTGTTGTTTCCTTAATGTTGCGGCTGTGTGCCCAGTGCCTGCCAACTACAGGCGTGATGGATTCATCCATTTGTCAAGCTTTCACCGAATGCCCAGAGCCCCATTCTCAGTCGTGGACAGTCAGAAGTAACCAAGGCTTGATTTCTGATTTCTGAGATTGGGTGCCTAATGAAACCTCAGGCAGTCTGCAGGGTAAGTTTATAAGCTCCCTAGTCTGTTGCCACATGTGCAGGATGCTTGTAAAAAGTCTTTCTGCCTCCAAACCAAAGCAGGCAGAAGTGGCAGCTCATTGACAAACACTTAGTGAGAGTTCCCACCTGCGGACATTAATTGCAACAGTTTACTGTGTGAAATCTTTGGAGGCCCCTTAGCAAGAAGCAAAGCCCAGTGGGAGGGTACTAACCATTTAGCATTCTCTAAACACCTGGGAGTGAAAATTCACTTACTGAAAGCAGGGAGAAGTGGCATTATTGTAGCTAATGCACCAGCTTGCAGTTTCAGCCTTTGTGATGTGAAAGGGAGGTGCATAGTAAGATGCTGCGGGCATCAGCTTACCAGCCGCCATGCCAACCAGCTTGTACAAACACAGTTCCGTTGGGGTGAGGATGCTGGCCAAGTCGCACCTGGGCTTTCCTGGCCTGGCACTGTGACCAGCGTCTATTCTGTTGATGTGCCTGCCACTGCCTCCTCAGTGCTGATCTGGCCACTAGCCAGGAAGGAGGGAGCAGGGGCTGCTTCTGGAAGCGGGCTGGCTTGGGGATGTGGAAGGGTCACTTTATTGGGGTCACTTTATTGTTTTCTTTGAGGAGTTTATGATTATGGTGAGGGAGGATGGGAGCGGACAGAGGAGCATGTGGGAGCTGCTGGTGAGAGCAGGCTGGTGCGAAGGCCTCGGATCATGGCTGAGGCTGAGTATGGGTCTGTGAGCAGGAGCACCTGCCTTTAGGCCCCGTCTCCCAGCATTCAGCATCCCCACCCCTCACTTGGCTTGGTTGTCTTTGAGAAGCGGATTTTATTTTCTTTGGACTGTCAGGTGGCAAGTGGCCACCCTTTCCGGAGAATCCAAACAATGTGTATTTATAGAGGCCTGTTAGACCTTGGGGCTCTGACTGCAGTGGGCGTGGGTAGGGACTAGGCAGGATCTCTGGAAGGCTTTTTCACTGTCTGGACTCCACCTTGGGCCACTTGGATTTGGATCCTCAAGGCACAAGCCCTGAAGCCCAGATGTGGGCTAGGCTGTTTAACTGGTTCTGGGGTGTACTCCTGCCTGGGAGATGGCGCTGGCTCCGGCCCCTGAAGACCAAGGTTAGTGGGAGGCGCAAGTGCAAGGGCTGCGTTCCCTCTACAGGCAGTCTGTTCTGTCCCTGGCATTCAAAAAATAGCTTGCAAATCTTTAACCAGTGGGGAATCCTTGAAACTCACCAGATATGACCAGTCAAGTGATACTGCTGTCTAAATTCTCTGATATTCTTGAAGAAAACTTATTAAGCTAATCTATGAAAAAGTTGGAGTTGGGGATGCAGCAGGAGAGAAGGAGGACAGAAAAAGAAACCATTTTAGAACCCTATTGTTGAGACAGAGCAGCATGTGGTATAGTAGAGTGCTCAGAAATACACTTAGAGTGGCTTTTCTTTCCATGATGGCAAAAGTAGTGCTGTTCCTTGCAAAAGTTTGCAGACTGTGAAAACTCAGAGAAGATAACAAAAAAATCCTTAACAATCAAACCTGTTAAAAACACTGTTAATATCTTTGTGGATTTCTTTCTCCCTATCATTAAGATAGGAATATTATATATTTTTTTGTATTTTATTCTTCTTACAATATTCATCATTATTAAAAGCTGCCAAGTACTTCTCTGCCTGATTGTTGTGTGGCAAGGGTCCACAGTAGACATTTTTTCAGGGACTTTGAATCCCTCTTAACCAACGTCGCCGCTCACCATAGTCTGACATCGCCAGGGACCTGACCCTGGCTCGTGGCTGCTTGTCTTGCTGGCAGTCAGGTCTGGTTGCATTCAGTGATATTTGTGTGTCTGCTTGGGTCCTGCCTGGGCCTGGGATTGAGCTCCTTGAGCTTGTGGTCCCATAGCTTTTCTCTTAGGTTAAGTGTCACCAACAAATGTGGGAGGGGAGACTTGTCAAGGGGACTGGTCCTCAGGTTCTTTCCATCATCAGGTGGTTCTGAATGGCTGCAGTTGGCAGAGGGAGTATGGTGCCAAGGCCTGGGATGGTCAGGACTCTGCTGGACCAGACTGCTAGCTAATTCTGTGACCCAGGGCTGGGAATCAACTCTGAGCTCCGTTTTCTTCTGTAAAGGGAATTAAGAACTCTTCTGTAGCCCACCTTTCCAAGTCAGAAGGAGCAAGTAAAATGGTACATGGGCAAGTGCTTTGTAAGCCATGGTATAGCAGGCAAGCAAGCCCAGGTTGTACTTGACAATGGATGTCCCACGGTAAACCCAGGAAAAGGTGTTGACTCAATCCTCTCATTCTCCCAGACACAGCGAATTCATCGGCTGCATGAGCTTCGGGGTGAAGTCTCTTCTGACTCCAGACAAGGTGTGTATTGGGGCACTGCTGATAGCCTCACCCCACTTGAGCCAGAACTGGGACGAGCAAGGGCGTCTGTCTGTGAGATGTGGCCCTACAGAGGCAGTGGTTTAGAGGCCTGAATAACTGCATTATTCATCACAGGCCTAGCTGAGGATTTGGGTCTGCTTCTAATTTGTCTTGCCAGAGAGGAGTTGTTAAGCAACCACAAGGTCTTGAGTCTGTTGCCTGCTATTGAGGATCTTGGCAGGTTCCTTGAGGCCCAGCAATCCTGGGCTACCCTGGATAATCAGGGCCAGGTTCTCCTTGTGGCCTGCTCTAGAGGATCCTCTTGGTGTATTCACCAGGCCTGACATTGTGGGTCTAGCAGGTGCTGAGGGATGGGGTGAACAGCACATGCTCTGTGCGGAATTTCCTTCAGGGTGAGTGAGGACTCTGGGATGCAGAAACCTCTACTTCTGGGCCTTGAGTCCCTTGTCTGTCTCTGCTCTGCGCTGTGCCCCCAAAGCTGTAAGCTTTGGAACAGGGGCGGGAGGTACTCCTTTTGCCAGAAATGTCCTGCTGGTCTGCTCTGTGTCCTGGGGAAGTTGAGGATGGGAGGCATAAAGCCCTGTGTCCCAAATGGGGGCCCTAGTGACCATGTCTTGATCATGGCCTTGAGTTCATTCCCTGAGGAGATTGTGCTGGCGCCTTGAGGATGCCTCCATCCTCTCCATCCTGCTCCCATTCCTTGCTTTCTGTTCTGAATCGTGCATTTGCTGAGCTCCTCCTGTATACCAGGCGGGAAAAGAGATGGGTATCTTTCAGGAATGAGAGACCGGGAGACTCTGTCCAGGGCATTAGGGAGGGCTTCCTGGAGGGAGGTCCATATGACAACTGCGGGGCAGGGTGGGTAGAGTGTCTGTGTCTTCCAAAGGAGGCTGACCAAGGGCGACTTTGGGGTAGAGGGTAGCTGCCTGACCAGCACCTCTGCTTCCTCCATCTGAGTGTGTCATTCTTCTCTTGGAACAGGAGGTCAGTGGCTGGTACTACCTTCTCGGGGAGGACCTGGGCCGTACCAAGCACCTGAAGGTGGCCAGGCGGCGGCTGCGGCCCCTAAAAGGTGTGAACACAACCCCAGCAAGACCCCTTGCCTGTGCTTCCTCCTGCCTTCTCTTTATTCTGTGGCTCCTGTCACCCCGAGTCCTGAAACCCGTCATGTGCCCTTGCAGTACACAGGCTCCTGCCCCTTGATGCCTTTACTTGTCTGGGTGGACTTTCCTTGACAGAACTGCTGGACCTGACCCAGGTGGTTCAGCTCTTCCCTCCGCAGGTTCGTGGTAGCTCATGGATGATTTCTTCTGGGGCTCTTGGTCATGAAGTCCTCCTCTGGGCTGCCTTGTTTACCTATGGAAGCAGGGTGTCTAGACCCTGCTAAGCTTCCACTCTGTCCTTCCCACACATAGCCTTGGCTCCCAAGTCCCCAAATGGCCCAGTCCCCGAATGGCCCAAGCTCCAGGTGCCTCTGTGGTCCAGAGGCCAGGGATGATCCAAATAGCCGCACAGACCTGTTACCCTGCCCCTTCTTGAGGGTGGTGTGTGCAACGGACCCTTGCATGCTTGCAGAACTGTTGTGACTCTGCTGTCATGTTTCAGACCCTCTGCTGAGAGTGCCAGGATGTGGGGACACCGAGACTGGAGAGAAATTCAAGGTAGGTGGGGCAGGCTCTGGTGGGGCTGGGGGCCCTAAGCAATGCTCCAGGGGGCAGGCTGTGATCTGCCCCTTGTCAGTTCTCACGCCAGGGAGACCCTAAGAGGGCTTAGCAGCTTGTGCTTGGAGTGTAGCAAGCCTTATGTTCAGAAGACATTATTCTTTAACTCTCCTCAGGTGTACTAGAGGAAGTGCTATGCTTTTCTTGGGTTACTCACGATCATGGCCATGGTGGTGAGATGGCCAGGCCTTCACCACTGGAGATGGATGCATCTGCATCTTACTGCCTGTGGGCCCCCAGAAGCCAAGTCTACCCTCTGCCCTGGTCCCTGGCTGCCCCTGACCCAGTGGCCAGGTCACCCTTTCAAACTGTGCCCACATGGGGCTAGGGAGCAGATGCGACTTTGGACCTGAGGCTGCTGAGTTCTCCATTAGGCTTTGAATGAAGAGAGGAACATACCCTAGAGGTTTGGGAGAAAGCGCCAGACTTCCTTTCTTCTCCTCGCAGGGCACAGTGGAAACCTGCGGTTTTCTCCCGCTCTTTAGTGCATGCTCAGTGTCTAAGCAGCCCCTCCTTCCCAGGTGTTGGCATTACCCAACCCTCTCCTACCCCCTCTGAGGCAGTGCCCTGTCTTACTGAAGGTTCAGCTTGTGCTGCCTCTCAGCCAGCAGGTGGTAGAGGCAGGCTCTGAGGACCTCCAAGGGTATGGTGCCACACTGCCTCCTGCCTGTGGCCTGGGTCGGGGCAGAATACTGTCTTCCGTATGAATACGTTAGGTATTGCATTCTACAGTGCATTTTTCCATTTGTGGACTCAGGCCATTCCCTCATTCTCCCATTCAGTGCCTCCAGCCATGGAGCCAGGCTCCGTTCTGGGTGCTGGGACATAGCCATGAGCATGGCCAAGGTCCTACTCTGTATGGAACACACAGTCTATGATGGTGTAGTCCCTGCCCATGGCTGTTGAGTGCTTGAAACGTGGCTAAGGTGACCAAGGAACTGAGCATCATTTTATGTCTTTTTAATTCATTTCAGGTTTTCTTGTGCATGGGCCTAGTTGTGGGTAGTGTAGTATGAGAGTAGTTTGTGGGTCTGTTATGTGTGGTTTTGTGCGGAACTTAAAGGTTTTCCTCTGGCTTCAAATGGGAGCTGCTGAGGCCTCTGCTCTCTCTTTGCACCTGCTGAGCAGAGAGAGGGAGGACCCAGGGAGCCCATAGGCATCAGCACTGTGGGTTTTGAGGCAGCTTGAGAAAGTCCTGCTTTGTGCTGGCCTCTGCACCTAGCTCCCGAGCCCCTGGGACATTGTCCCTGGGGGCAGTGGGCTTGTACACTCAGAGCTGTGTCCAGGACTTAGCCAAGAGGGCTGAATTGTCAGGTATGGTTGGGGCCAGAGGAGAGACCTCCAGGTCACCTGTTCAGCTCCTACACTGAGGAAGAAGAGATTCAGGCCCAGAAACTGGGTGGGTGGGGGGTGGGATACTGTTGCTTGCTCAGCATCCCAGGCTGGGCTGGACCAAGGGATCGCTGCTGTCAGTGGGGATGTGAGTGATTGGATGGGGCTTCTCTAGGGGGCAGCAGTAGCAGAGGGGGCTGGGCTCGCCTTGTACTTTTGCAGGCTGTGCTCTTGGGTGGGGAGGGGTGCTAGGCAGGATGCAGAACCTGGGTTCTGGTCCCTGCCTGGTCACTACCTTTCTGTGTGACCATTTTCATGGGTGAGACAAGAATACTGGCTCATCTAATGACCTAGAAATGTCACATTGGGCCCCATGGTTCCCACATCATCTAATCCTTAGTGTTCCCTTCCATGGACAAGGAAACAGACTTGGGGGTAGCTTGAGTGGACAGCGGACAGGCAGGTCCTCAGAGGGTCCTGCCTCAAGGGGCTGTTCAGGGGACAACCCTCCCAGGCGTCTCCTGGATCCCTTGGGCTGAGAGAGTCCCCTGAGCTTGTACTTGGGACCCTGGGACTTGGGGGCAGGTGGTGCTGTGGTTGGAGAGCCTGTGGACACGTTCTCTGCCTGAGCTCTCCTGTGGGCAGGGCTGTCTGAGAACACTGGACTCGCCAAGTGGCTGGTTGGTGGGGAATGCAGCCAGAACAAAGGCGCCCTCTCCCCACCAGACCCAGGGAATACTAACGAGTTGACAGGAATTTTCATATTAAACTCTCCCCCTTCCTTGTCACTCGAGGATTCAGGAAGCCTTCGGGCTTATCATGCTACGGCACACAGTGCAGACGGGGCCTGGGGAGGTGAGAGGTGATTTCCTGCCATTCTTCTGTGGGGCGGGCTTCCCAGGGCGGTCATGCCAGGCTGACGGGCGCAGAGCGGGCTCCCGCTGTTGGGGGGAGAGCTGGCTTTGCATGGGGCGGCAGCCGAGGCAGAACCCGCAGCCATGAACCGCTTCAATGGGCTCTGCAAGGTGTGCTCAGAGCGCCGTTACCGCCAGGTGGGTACTTGGTTCGGGGTGGAGATGGTGTGGGAGGTGCTGGGGCCCGGCTGTAGGGACTCACTGGAGCAGGACCTCTCTCCCTGTAGGTTCATTTTGACCTGATTTGGGAGAGTGGTGGGTGAGACTATAGGCAGTGCTAGGCCCAAGACTCAGCCTGTTACCACACTTGCAGAGCAGACGAGACTTGGCCCTGTGCCTTGTGACCTGGGGAGATTATTGGGTTGATTTGTTGGTTTTTGGTCCGGGGAGGAGTGTGGGCAGAGGGGTGTGTGTGAGCGACTGTGTTGTGGTCAAATTGGCCCCCATGTGATGGCCCAGCAGTGACGGCTCTGTCGTTGTGCAAGTTGCTGTTTGCTTGTGAAAAAGGTGGAATGTTCCCAGATTTGGGGACTTCACTTCCCATGTCCCAGGTGCCTTGAGATGCCTGGGGGTGCCTCTAGCTCTGTACCCCTTAGCCTCCAGTCTTGGGCAGTGTAGTGGAGTGGGGAATGCTCACCCTATTAAGCTCCTGAGCCTCTTCTGGAACTCTGATGAAGTATTTTGATTTTACTGACAGTAATGGGGCAGGGAGATTGAAGACAAGAATTATCTAGATTTAGGAAGCATACAAATCAGAAGGGAACTCAGAAATTAGCCTTTATTTTATTTATCTTTTTTTAAAGATTTAATTATTTTTATTGGAAAGTCAGATATATTGAGAGGAAAGACAGAGAGAAAGATCTTCTATCATTGGTTCGCTTTCCAAGTGGCTGCAATGGCTGGAGCTGAGCCGACCTGAAGCCAGGAACCAGGGGCCAGGAGTCTCTTCCAGGTCTCCCACATAGGTGCAGGGTCCCAAGGCCTTGGGCCGTCTTCTACTGCTTTTCCAGGCCACAAGCAGTGAGCGGGGTGAGAAGTGGAGCAGCCGGGACACAAACTGGCACCCATATGCAATCCTGGCAGATGAAAAACAAGGATTTAGCTACTAGACCCAGTTGCACTTGGCCCAGTTCTTATTTTAAAAACAGCAACAAGTGCCTCTGTTGGTGTTAATGGCCAGGCTGGACTTTTGTGTGAGGTAGCACATAGGATCCCGGAGTTCCCGAGTACCTGGCCCTGGTCTGTATTCCCATTCTCCTGCAGCCAGACAGAAAGGCTCCTGTCACATGACGGTCAGGGGGCAGAGCCGAGGAGCAGCCACAGCATGGGCTGAGATGTCAAGAAGTCCTTGATTCCCTCAGGACCATGGACCCGAAGCCAGGGGTGCTCTGGCAGTCTGGGCCTTATGTGAATTGAGGCTTGGTCAGGGCTCTGGGACTCAGCGTTTAAGGGGAAAGTTGCTGTGTTAGAAACTGGTGCCGAGACGAGTGCCAAGCTTCTTACAGACACAGCCGTAAACCTCACCCTGCCAGCTCGCAAGCTGTGTTACCTCTCAGAGCTTCAGTCTCCTGGTCACTGAACAGGAGCTGTGCGGTCCAGGGTGGGGTTTGGTGAGTGTGAATGGCTGTTTGCATGAAGGGGCACACTGTTCACATCTAGGAAGCGTCCAGTAAATGATGGCAGGAGCCATAGTGGTTCAGTGGCTGGGCAGTGGGGGGCAGAAGTAAGCTCCTGGCATGGCTAAGACCTGTAGCAGTGGCCATTCCTGCTTGAACAGGAAAGAGCAAGAACCACCCCCAGGAAAGAAAGCCTGTGACAAGATGTCCCGGAGTCAGGATCTGGCTTGAGGCCCGAGGTCACAGAGGGGGCCGAGGGGAGCCTGAGTGTTGCCTCCTCCAGGCTTTAGGGTCCCTCTGCTAAAAGGGCCAAGTAAAGCCACATTGCCTTGAGTACCGCAGTGCAGCCCAGGCTGTCGGCTGTGAGACGCTGTTAATGCTCCATACCGCTGATGTATACTCCCCACTGAGCCAGCAGGTGAATTTGCTTCAGGACCCTGCCCCCCCCCCCCCACGCCTCGCTCCCAGCTGGATAGTGCTGGGAACTCCGGGGAACATGGGCCCAGGTGAGACCATCTCACAAACACACTCTCCTCTTCCTCAAATTTGGGGTTACCACCATCCAAAACCTTGGCAAGCTAGAACCTGGGGTACTGGGCCTGCTTTCCAGGTGAGAGGAACTATGGCCCTCTGGTTAGCCGGGAGGACTGGGAAGTTCTAGAGAGGTTTTGTGGTGAGGGGTGGCTTGTGAGGTCCCCCAAATGCCTGCTGTCCCATGGAATGGCCCTGGCTCCAGTTGTGTCCCTCAGCCTCAGGCAGCCTGGCAACGCCGGGCTATCCTTTCCTCCAGCTTTGCCACAGTCACCCCAGCTTTGTTTTTCTTTCTTTCCATTTTTTTTCCCCTCTTCCTGACTTGGCTGCGTGTTTTCCCAGAATTCTTATGGGAATGGGGGTATTTTCCTGCCCCCTCCCCCTTCCCCTTGTCTGTCAGATTTCCTGTTTTACAAACTTGCTTTGAATCCAGGCCCAGGGCTGGTGGGAAGCAGAGCCTCAGCAGCTTCCAGGGACACTGGTCACCCCGGGCGCTCCCCCTCTCATTCTCCTTCCTCACGCCTAACCCTAACCAACATTGGGGCAGCCGGCAGGTGAATACACGCGCCCACCTTGAAATGCTGACTGGTTCTGGGTTTGCAAACCAGCTTCTTCCTCCATATGCCTGGGACATCCTTGGCTATGCCTCTCTGGGCACCTTAAGTTCCATTTCCAACAGGTTTCTTTGCCACTCCAAAGCCTGTTTGATTTACACTCCTTTAGCAGCCCACTGGGATCAGTGCTGGGTGGGATCTTGCTGGCATCTTGCTGGGTGGACAGCATCCAGGCTGTCCTGGCTAACTTGGCCTTGTACAGGGCCCTGCCATGCACCAAGCGTGGCATCCGAAGCCAGAGCCCACTGGATGCCTCACAGCATAGCCCTCAGGTCTTTGCTCTGCTGATGATCACACCCTGCACTTCTCTGGGGAGACTTGTATGCCCTTGTCCCACCCCCTTCACCCCGCTATGGAAGCCAGAGGCCAAGAAGGCCCTCCCGCTGTTGTCCCTAAACACAAACTGGCATACAGGAGGAGCTCAATCGTTGTGCGTTGGTTTGAGAAGAGTATCTGAGTAGCAGCGCCCTTTCCTGGGGCTACTGAAAGCAGGGAGTCATGCACCTGCTATGCAGGCCTCAGCAGGCACAGTGAGTTCAGTGGCTATGTTAGCTGGAAGCCTGTTTGTGCCCTCATCTGGCACACCAGGGTACCTTGAGGTCCTGGCTGTGGGTTACATCAAGGACCCCAGGCCTCTTCCTCTGAACCTTAGATTGAGCTCCAGCCTGGTTTCCCTCCCTTGCATGCTCAGTGTGGGAGTGGGAATTGCAGCAATCACACTGATTATGACTTATGGCCCTTAGCACAGATCTAGCCCTGTGCCAACACCCCAGTGGTCGCTGTGGCAAAGGAAGAAGAGAATGTGGTGGGTGGTGGACTGGCTGCTTCTCAGCTCTGGTCCTCTTGGAGAGGACCATGGCGCTGAGTGCTGGGCCTGGCTTCTGGCCTGGCACACTGCTGGGAGTGACCAGGAGGGCTATGTTCTAGATCACCATCCCTAGGGGGAAGGACGGTTTCGGCTTCACCATCTGCTGTGACTCTCCAGTCCGTGTCCAGGCTGTGGATTCTGGTAAGTAAGAGCCTGATGTATGTGTGTTTGTGGGGAGGGTGTTGCCTGCCGCAATTGCCTGCCGGGCACTTGGGCTTTGCACACACACACACAGAATGGAGCGCAAGGAGGCTCATGCTGGAGTGCAGTGCCCCAGACTGTCATAGTGGAAAGATAATATTTTTAACTAACCATAGATGAAGCTGAGGTTTATCAAAATATGCCACCTTTTTTTAAACTATCAAAATGAAAACAGGCTTTTATATTTTGGTTCCCGATTGTTTGAACGACACCTAAGTCTGTATTTTCTGGAGTGGCTGCATGGGAAAATGAGAGTCATTCATTAACTCAATTTGGAATTGGTATCTTTTTCAACTGTAAGCCTGCTAATCACTTGAACACAGTCATTCTTCCCTGAAAATAAAATATTTTCCCTACCCCTGCACAGTGTGCCCCTTACGAGCCAAAGCCAGGGCTCAGGGCTTGGGGCTGGTTTAGGGATGGGACAAGGCTGGTGCTCAGTAACCCATGTTGAAGGCATGGGTTAGGGCCTGCAGGACAGGGTTCCCAGGGAGATGGGAGGCCCTTGGGTGGGACCTGGGTGGCACAAGGTGGTCAGGGATCAGAGACTTGAGGCAGGCGGGGCAAGATGAGGAACCCCAGGGCCACCCTTTAAAGCTTCCCCTCACTCCCCTCATTCAGATCTTCATTTCACAAAGAAACCCAGAGGAAAAGGGCAGGTGTTGTCCAACCTCCCTGTGGAAGCAAAGCACTCCAAAGCCCTTTCAGGGTCTCCTGGGCTTCTGGAGCCCCTCAATGGGTTTTCCTTGTCTGCACAGGAGGCCCAGCAGAGCGGGCAGGACTGCAGCAGCTGGACACCGTGCTGCAGCTGAACGAGAGGCCGGTGGAGCACTGGAAATGTGTGGAGCTGGCGCACGAGATCCGGTGACAGAGGCAGCGGGGTCTTCGGGCTGATGGGTCACCTTCCACCCTACCACCCCCTTCACAACTGCCCCTAGCTCAGGGCACACTGCCTCACCCACCCTGCTCTGGCTGCCCTGCCCTTGCCCAGCCGTGAGCAATTCACTTTGCTCCTCAGGGAATCCATTTCTTGGCGTGAAAATGGAGGGTTCAGACTCAGAGCATTTTGGGGCTCAGAGCAAGCTATAGGGAAGCAGCTCTCAACCCAGACCCCAGGGCTCATGCCAGGCTCCAGGCTGCTTCCTACTTTCTTCTGCTCCCTGCGAGCTAAGCCTGTTGTTGTGTAGGGCATGGAGACGTTATAAATGCTTCTAGTACACAGTTGCCCATTCCAACGTTTGAGCCCCTTACATTTTGGCTCTCTGGGATGAAATCCAAAAGCCTCCTGTTTTGATTTGCTTTTAGAATAACTAGATAAGAGCAGCATAGAGGTGACTTGCCTGTTCTTACTAGCATACTGCTTGTTCATGACAGACATCATGGGTTGAGCACAATGTTCTTTCCTGTTGATCTTGGACTCAGCCTCAGTGTTCTCGGCCACTGGCAGTCAGAGTTGACCTAGGAGATCTCTTTGCTGGCTCTGCTTGAAATGGCCTTTGAATCCCTTCCCCCCCCCCCCCCGACATTGGAGCCTTCTCCCTGGGTCTGCTTCCCCTGCCCTTGCTCTCTAACCTGTAGGTCCCTGCCCTGGCTGACTTTAGTCTTCCCTAGGCTCAAATTCTCTGTTCTACTCTGCGCCCACCCCTAACTTCCAGGAGCTGCCCCAGTGAGATTATCCTGCTTGTGTGGCGCATGGTGCCCCAGATCAAGCCAGGGCCAGATGGTGGGGTCCTGCGGCGCGCCTCCTGCAAGTCGGCACTTGACCTCCAGTCACCCCCTAACAAGCGGGAGAAGAACTGCACCCATGGGGTCCAGGCACGGCCTGAGCAGCGCCACAGCTGCCACCTGGTGTGTGATAGCTCCGATGGGCTGCTGTTAGGTGGCTGGGAGCGCTACACTGAGGTGACCAAGCACAGGGGCCAGCACACCCTGCCTGCGCTATCCCGTGCCACTGCCCCCACAGATCCAAATTACATCATCCTGGCACCGCTGAACCCTGGGAGCCAGGTACGGACGGCTGGTGGCAAGAGGTGAAGGCTTTGGGTCACCATGGGAGGCCGAGGAACCTAAAGGACTCAGAACCGGGCTGTGAGGAGCCTGGACAAGGGCAGGTGCTAGCTCTGGTCTTTGTGAAGGTATCTTAGCAGAGAGTGGAGATGGGTCTGTGTGGTGTTGAGGCACAGCTCCAGGACTAGGGAGGGCACACAGTTTGCAAGATTTCCAGTGACACACAGCCTGCACTTCCCTACGCTGAAATGGGCCGTCTTGGGATCTACTGGACACCTGTCATTGAAAGTGTGAAGGCAGACACTGCTCGCATTCGTGGTAGGACTCTGAAGTGCAGTAGCCCAAAGCATTAGTACCGTGAGACATCCTGGGAAAAAGTGTCCTGAGGTCAACTAAGTTTGGAGTCTCTACTCTTCCTGTCCTGGGAGCTCCTGGGGCTCTGAGGGTGTCCTGCAGTAAGGAAGGTGGCATCTTCCCAGCTTCCCTGAGGGCACAGTTGCTCCAACCGACCTACTGTTCCAAGGATCCGTGATATGTATTGTGGTCATAGCAGCTGCCAAGGAAGTCAGGCACTTGCTGGAGACCTTACTTGGCACCACGGAAAGCCTTCCAGGACTCTTAACACACTGGTCCTTGGTGCTGCACGAGCTGCTGTTGTCCTTCCTTCCCCAATCCCCTGCCATGTGCTGGGTGCTCACTTTGTACCCCAGGTGCTGCCCTGTTCCTGGTGGCTGAGGTGGTTCTTGTGTCTCCCCTTTGCAGTTGCTGCGACCTGTGTACCAGGAGGACACCATTCCAGAAGAAGGTGAGTCTCTGTGGCCATGTCCTTCAAGGTCAAAGGCTTTTGGTGTCTTGGCTGGCCTTGCCCCCCTCCTCTGAGCTCCTGGGTCCTGGGTCCCCAGACTCTTTCCTTATTAGTAGGTTCTCTCATGCTCTGAAGCAGTTTCTTTTTTTCCCCCTGAGGTCAGAACTGAGAAAGCAGAGGTGAGATCTTACCAGAGGGTAAGGGACAGTGTTCAGGACTAGGGTGCTTGGTTGAACCTCATCCAATTTTACTGAGTGATCAGGATGTCAGGTGGTGTAGGCAGCATGGCTGGGCCTGTGTAGAAAGGAGTCATGGAATTTTGAGTTTGAACAAAGTGGCTTCAAACAAATCATGTCTCCTTACTAAGCCTCTGCCGCTCCTGGGAGGATGAAAGAGAACCAGCCTGGGGTCAGAGCCTGTAGGTGGAGAGGCCTCACCGAGCGTCCACATTTGAAGTGTGCAGCTGTGTCTGCTACTTGGTGGATTCTTCTCTGGGCTTCAAATCCAGGTGCTGGGTTCAAACCTGTATGTTGGACATTGGGATTGTGGCCCAGTGGGTAAGGCCTTTGTCTGCAATGCCAGCATTCTATATGTGTGCCAGTTTGAATTTTGGTTGCTCCATTTCTGATCCAGTTCCCTATTAGTGTGCCTAGGAAGGCAGCAGAAAATGGCCCCTGGTGCTTGGGCTCCTGTACTTGTGTAGGGGAGGTCTGGAGAAAGCTCCTGGCTCCTTGTTTTGATCTAGCCCAGACCTGGCCCTTTCTTTAAGGCCATTTGGGGAATGAGGCAGCAAATGGAAAATCAATCTCTCTCTCTTTCTCTCTCTCTGTAACTCTACCTTTCAAGTATATAAAAGAAATCATTTTAAAAAAACAAACAAAAAAAAGACCCAAAAAAACCTCACAACCCTGCTCTTTCTCCCAGGAAACTTGAGATTTCAGTCTTTTAAAATATGTTTATTTATTTATTTTCACTCTCTATGAAAGACACACAGAGAGAAATATCTTCTACCTGCTGCTTTACTCGCCAAATGCTACAACACAGCAGCCAGAGCAAACCAGGAGCCCAGAACTCGGTCCAAGTTTGGCACATCCGTGGCAGACATCCAAGGGTGCACATCTGTAGGAAACTGGATTGGTAACAGAGCTAGGCTGAAACAGGCACTCTAACATGGGACATGGGCATCCCAAGTGGTGTCTTCACCACCATTGCATCAGACACCTACCTCTAAGCTGTCAGTCTTAGTGATGGAGTTGGCTGCATCTTGTTTTAGTAGGCCCTCCTTATACCTGTTGGAGAGCTCCAGCCCCATGAGGCTCAGGCACTGATGGAAGGTGCCTTCTTTCTCTCTAGAGCATTTGGTCTGGTCTATAGGAAATGGATCTTCATTCCATCTGGGAGGAATCTGACAGTGAATCAACAATGAGTTTTTAAAAAGCTTTTAGTCAGCACATTAGGTTTGAGTGGAGGTGCCGCTGCTAAGTGGTGACTTCATTAAGGGCAGGGCCTGGGCCTGTGTGTCCAGTGTTGTACCTAGGGCATGGCAGACAACAAATACTCAGTAGAATTCTGGTGGAATGACTGACCAAAGGCGAAACATTCTAGTTGCCTCTAAGGGCTTGAAGCTGGGTGATAGAGGAAGAGAAGGCTGGGAGTGTCACCTGCAGTTTGCACATACTAGGTGATCAGGGATTGAGTCCCTCTGTGCCTGGGGATGTCTCTGAGTCCCTGATGTGCTCCCAGTTCTGCACCCTTGTTTTCATTCTGCACCCTGAGAATCTAATATTTGGTGAACCAAGAAGGACATAGTCAGATATGCTGTTGGGGAAAAAGGACAAGTAGGGAAAAGATGAGGATGTCAGTAACAACAGGGACTTTCTGAATATCTTGCATTAGGATCTTGATCTTCATGCATTCTTCATAACAATAATCCTTTGCTATACAGGCACATTTATGCTATTTTCCAGGGTGCAAACGTTCATAGTTCTCAGTCGTGGGGTCTAGAGGGAGGGGTGAAATTCATGGTACAAGGCTACCCTCACACACACTTGGGGTTGTTTAGAGGTTAAGACTATCACCAGAGAGCAGCTCTTTGGTGCCTGCTTCCCCTGAGCTGGGATGCAGGAGACTGCCTTTCAAAAGGGAAGGTAGAGTCATTCTGAGTAGAACAGGGTCTGACATCCTTCTGGGGCCAGGAGCACCTGCCTTTCTGTGGTTGGCAAGTTTCCCAGAGTTCCTGGTACTCTTGGCATTGTCCCCTGCCCTGTGGAGGCAGCCAAGCCTCAGATTCATCCCTGCCATGGTGGGATGGCTGCTGGGGCTTGCCTTGGAAGCTGTGGGCAAAGCCACCTCCTAACTGTTTTTGCCCAGTGAAGCAGGTAGAGGAGCAGGGGGTGTTAAGGGGGTTTGGGTCAGATATCCTTAGAGGTCACAAGCAGAAAGTAAAAGAGGTCACAGAACTCAGTAACTGGGTTGCAATCTGGAATTGCTCTAAGAAAAGCATACTTCAAGTCTAGGTTGGGAGAACCAGGCCCACTTACTATTTCTTTTTTTTTTTTTTAAGATTTATTCATTTTATTACAGCCAGATATACACAGAGGAGGAGAGACAGAGAGGAAGATCTTCCGTCCGATGATTCACTCCCCAAGTGAGCCACAACGGGCCGATGCGCACCGATCCGAAGCCAGGAACCTGGAACCTCTTCCGGGTCTCCCACGCGGGTGCAGTGTCCCAATGCATTGGGCCGTCCTCAACTGCTTTCCCAGGCCAGAAGCAGGGACCTGGATGGGAAGTGGAGCTGCCGTGATTAGAACCAGCGCCCATATGGGATCCCGGGGCATTCAAGGCGAGGACTTTAGCTGCTAGGCCACGCCGCCGGGCCCCCACTTACTATTTCTTATCAGGGCTGTGGAGATGAACTTAACTGCCACATGGGATGGGTCCATCTATGTGTCACTTGCTGGCCAAATGACTTTGTGGAAGTCACAAACTCAAGGTGAAGATTCTGTGATAGCCCTGGGCAGCTGGACTGTGGCAGCAAAGATATGAATTCTTTTAAGTCTGAAACAGGGGACTAAGGCCCAGGATTTGGCTCCTGCCAATGATACCTTTCTTTAGTTTTGCCTCAGTGCCCTGCTTGTCAGTCTTGCATGTTTTTTTACCTTCTTTAGTCAAGGCACGGGCATGGAAAATCTGTCTGTCAAGTTCCAGGTCCACCCTGTGGCTCCATTCACAGCATGGTGTGAGGCCCAGTCTAATTTTGTCTATGTCTCTACCAGAGGAGTTGATTACCCAGTGACTTGGGGTTGGCAGTAATGTCTTACCCATTCACATTCAGGCCCACTTGACTAGATCTTTCCCATCAGGGCCCTCATGCAGCTTCCTATGGGCCCTAGGGGTAGCATGTATGTGAGCTCCACTTGGTAGTGGAGCAAGCTCTGACCGCAGGGGCAGGCAGCCTGCTCGGGGCTGCTCAGACAGCCCCTGACTGAGGAAGTCAGTGTCCCTGCCCTGAACCAGCCCAGATCTTGATACCTGGGAGGGCTTCTCTGCAGAGGACCTGGCAGCACAGCCCACTCTGGGGCCAACCCAGGCAGGGAGCTGTGGGGTCTCTTCCTTGCTTCTGCCCCAGCCAGGCTTTCTGTTCTTCTCTGGGCGACTCTCAGAAGGGGCAGGAAGTGGTTTGAGTGATCACAGTTTGAGTGCTGGCCCCCAGGTTTGACTGTGATCCGTGGTCACTTACTGGGGGCTGTCAGCTTGTTTTCCTCATCTTTTTGGTAAGAATGGGCACCAGGTGGGAGGAGGGAGCGATTGTGAAACCCTCTGAACTAACTTTTTCTCCTTGGGGTTTTAGGCCGTGCGTTGGTGGGGGGCCCCCCTGAGATGTACGGAGCCACTTGTTTACCTGATAGCTGCCTGGGCTGGGGGTGGCAGGAGGAGGCCCAGGAGCTGTGACACAGACCTCTAGTGGGTTCAGTTGTGTGTTCACAAGTTCTTTTGAAGAGAACCCTCAAGCCCTCAAACTCGGGCTCTCTTTCCTGAGGGTGACCTTGTTTCTCTCTCTGTCCCTTGTTCCCTTTTTATGGTTTGAATCATCTGTGAGTTGAGGAGTTGCTCCCAGAGTTGAAGTGCCTCCCAGACACCATAAAGCCTGGGACTCCCAGAATCCTGTGGGGCACCTAATTTCTGATCTTGACTTTTTTGAGTGAAAGAATCACGAGCACAAGTTAGGAGAGAAGTTTCACTGCCCACACAGGCACTGTGGTTCTAGGGAAGCATCTCATGTACTCCCCACAGCACCCCAGTGTTGGGGAAACAGGATTTGCATGTGGCCATCTGACCTCAGAGCTTGTGCTCTGGCCTGGGAACTGGGGCAGCAAGGACCATTCATTCCAGACTTGGAACTGGCCAGGGTGAGCCAGGTGCCTCCAGCACCCTTGGTTAGTGAAGGATAGGCTCTGATAGTCATGGGGAAGCCCATTATCTCTGCCTTCACTACAGAGCCCAGTCTGTGGGCCAAGAGAGCAGAGCCAACTGTGTGGGGAGTAGTGGGGATGGGGAATGGTACAAGGGCCAGCGGTATCCCTGCCACTGACTGGTCTATAGGGGACTGTGGACCCAGAGAGGTAAGATCAGGTTTTTTTTTTCCCCCAAATCTGAGCAGTTTCTTGATTTGTATGGAGGTCAGGGGAAGAGGATGCACACTGACAGATCTGATTCCTGGCCTGGTCACTGATGCCTCTGTCACAGTCACTGGGTCCCAGCTCTGACCCTGCCTGGAGTTCTCTGTTTGCTTGCCGGTGTTTCTCACTAGCATGTGGAACAATTCCTGGAGGCCTGAGACCTGCCTGGAGCCGCTATACAGTCTCAGCACTTTCCATGGGGTCTGGCACAAAGTAGATGCCCAGGAAACAGGGTGTGGACAAGAGCAGTCCCCATTCCCAGCTCCTACAGAGCTTTGCAAGGGTGATAGAGAAACCTCATGATTCCCCTCTCTGTTCCACAGAATCAGGCAATCCTAGCAAAGGAAAATCCTCCACGGGCCTGGGGAAGAAGTCCCGGCTGATGAAGACAGTGCAGACCATGAAGGGCCATGGAAACTATCAGAACTGCCCGGTCCTGAGGCCACATGTCCCACACTCCAGCTACGGCACCTACGTCACCCTGGCCCCCAAGGTCCTGGTGTTCCCTGTCTTTGTTCAGGTAAGCCTGTAGCTAGCCCCAAGCTCCCCTCAGGAAGAGAGGTGAGAGGAGCCTCATCTCATGCCTGAGGCTCCCCTTGGAGAGGAGAAATGGCTTCAGATGTTCAGTGTCCTAGGGTTTCACCGAGGGAGCAGAGGGTTCCAGAAGGATGCATAGGGAAATGTGAGGGGTAAGGGAGGTAGGCAGGTACACTTTCACCATCTGCGTGATGTGCAGTGCTTGCTTGCCAGGGTCCTGCTGTCTGCCTCTAACTATTTCTTGTTTGGAAATGGTCCAGGGAGAGCCCAGAGGTCTGATCTCTTATCTGGTCTCCTTGATCTCAGCAAACCTGTGTGCCAGTGTGACCTGGTGACCCACAGCTTTCCAGGGCGTTCTTCTTCCTCTGCCTCCCTGTTTCCCTCTCCTTCTCATTACTACTCTGCCATTCTGGTAAAGCTAATGTAAACAGTAGGTGTCTCTTCTGTATGTATATACACATTTAAAAGAACCAAACAGATTACATTTCATATCCTGTTGCCCTTTTAATACACACATTAAAGCATGAACCCTGCTAAGGCTGCACATCGTGCCCTGGGTTGTGTTTTATGCTGGCTGCACATTCTTCCGTTCTATGGCTGTGCCGCCTTCATTTCATGAGTTCTCCATTTAGATACGTCTGAGTGTTTATCCTTCATCTATTGTGGATAATTCTCTGATGAAAATCCTTGCACATGCATTACCTCTGATTATTTTCTTTGGAAGAGTATTCCTAGAAGCCACATGGCTGGGTCATGGGTCATAAACGTCTTTAAAGGCTTTTTACACACTTGATCACAGGCTGTTTGGGAAGATTCTATTCGTTTAGCCTCTTTTCAGCACCTCCAAGAGGATGCAGCCGCAACAGCTTCATTTCTCACCATGCTTCCTACTCTGGTCTTGGCAGCTGCCCACCCAGGGTCTGTTGTTTGTCCTGTGCATCTAGAACTCATGCTGTGTTTTGTTGGCTGCATCGCTGATACATAAATGCATCTCTCGCACAGTTTTCTGGGCACAGCCTGGCTTCTACCAGTCTCTGGGTTGCCTTTCTTTCTTAGGATATAACATAAAGGCCTTGCCCTCCCAGGAGGCTATTATTTTTATTTTGTTTTTGATTTTTAAAGATTTAGTTATTTTTATTGAAAAGGTAGATTTATAGAGAGAAGGAGAGGCAGAGAGAGTTTTCATTTGCTGGTTCACTCCCCAAATGGTCGCTATGGCCCAAGCTGAGCTGATCTTAAGCCTGGAGCCAGGAGCTGCCTCCAGGTCTCCCGTGTGGGCTCAGAGTCTCAAGGTTTTGGGCCATCCTCTACTGCTTTCGCAGGCCACCAGCAGGGAGCTGGATTGGAAGTAGAGCAACTGAGACACTGACTGGCACCCATACAGGAGGTGGTGGATTAGCCAGTTGAGCTATCATGCTAGCCTCTGTTTTTTTTTTTTATAAACAAAGATTCGTTTTTCAAAGTTAAACTTTTAAAATTGTGAAATACAAAAGCTAGAAATGACGTGACACTTAAATGTCTGATCTGATGAGTAAGGTGTCTGCTAAGATGAGGAGATAGACTGGGGCTGCCATTTTAGAAGCCTGTGTGTCTCTGCTGCATATCCTGTGTCCTTTGCTGTCTTGATGGCCAACATCTCCTTGTTTTTCTTTTGTTGGCTATCCACATATGCTTCACATACATTTGGTGTGACCTCTTGCTAAATATGGTTTAATAAAGCCATCCCATGTCCGTTTTTTAGCTGCTGCTACTTGTGCTTTGTGTGATTTATGAGCTTCATCTGGGTTGTTGCGTGCACTTGCTGTTTGTTTCATTATCTTCCTTCCAGCCCTTGCAAGGCATGTTATAAATAGATGTCCGCAAGGCCCCGGTCTGCTGGGTAGAGCAAGGCCTGCCAGGGAACTCAGGATTTAGGGAGTTCCTTCCGGGGCCAAATGGGAAGCAGGTGAGAGGTTTGGGGGAGACTTGGTCACCAGGGAACTGACGGCTGAGAAGGAGTTACTTGGCTCAAGTGGGTAATGAATGGAGAACAGAGCCTGGCCTGGGAGGGACCCAAGTGACCATATCTCTTGGCATGTGGTACCCAGGATACTTCCAGGGTCTGATGGCTGGAACCTTCCTGGGAGGAAAGAGTAAGATGAGGGAGAAGTTGAGGTGGAGGGGAGACTGGGAACTCAGTGTCGGGAAGCAGGGAGTTCAGAGGAGATCTGCAGAGGGCCTTAGCCGGTGACTTCCTGCCAGAAAGTGTGGCTGTCACGTGAGTGTTGGTGGGGAAGGTGGCAGCCACAGTTCCACAACAGACTGGAGCATGTCCTTCCGTTTCCAGCTTGCGTTTGAGGGGGCGGGGGCACATGGGTCTGTGGGCTGCTGGCTGGCTGTCCCCTCTCTGGCTGTCAGAGGCCTCTCCAGGATTGGAGCTTGGCAGGTCACCACCCTGCCCTGCCTCAGCCCTGCCTAAACCCTGCCAGGCTCTCCGAACCCATTCGGCTCAGGCCTTGTCTTGCCTTCAGCCTCTAGATCTCTGCAACCCAGCCCGGACACTCCTGCTGTCGGAGGAACTCCTGCTGTATGAGGGGAGGAACAAGGCTGCTCAGGTAAGACTCACTCGTTTGCCTGGGGAGGCAGACTTCGGGGCCTCTCACCCTTCTCCCTTCCTGACAGTTTTGCAATTGAACCATCTCAGGCTATACGAGGCCTGGCGAGTCTCCCTGTCCCCCTACCCTGCCTCACCCTTACCAAATGGCTAACCTGCTCTTTCTCATATATTTCTGGTGATGGTGAGCTCAGCTCCTCCCAGAGCTGTTCAGTCCTTGGCTGGTTGGGAGGTCTCCCCAGCCCCTGGTTGGTCCCCGCTTCCTGTAAGGAGCAAACACCTGTGCCCCACTGTGATGAGTGGCTTTGTAAGGGAGAAGATGAAAGCAGTTAGCCAGAGAAATGTTTTAGGGACACGTTGATGATCCAAGTTTTCTGATTCTCTATTAACCCAAATCCCAAATCCCCTGCTGGGATGAGTCCATGATTTCTCCTAGCCAGACCAATGGGGCTTGGGGGTGGGGTGGGGTGGAGCTGTGCTTCCTGGATGCTCGCCCTGCTTAGTGCTGGTTGTAGAAGCTCACCCACACAATCCCCCTAGTGCCCCTGGACAAGCTCAGCCCCTGCATTTTGAACTGTTTGGTAAGAAAAATGGGAGACCTGGAATCTGGCCAGGTGAAGGGAGGGGGCTTCTGGCAGTCATGTCCTCATGCAGAACTGGCTTCGCCAAGTTCAAGGGTGGCCTAGGGTAGTGGACAGCTCAGAAAATACGGAAGCAGGAAGCCCAGATTTGCCCCAGCTCTGCTACCATTCTCATGGTGTGACTTCTGCCCCAGCTCTGCTACCATTCTCATGGTGTGGCTTCTCCTCACCCCCTCTGTCTTCCCACCTTCGCAGTGGATATGTGTGTGTGTTCAAGGCAGCGAGGGCAGAATCTGAGGTTGGCTGACTTACCAGCTTAAGCATCTTGGGGCACTGTGTTTGTGCGAAAGCCAGAGGTTGTCATTGTGTTATCTAATCAAGCAGACCAGAGTTCAGAGGTTTCAAACAGGCATGGTTTTTGTCAGGGAGCTCCCTGAGGAAGCTGCACACTCATTTCTGCCACACTGGTGTTGTTTGTTAGATTTCTGGGTTTCTTCGTTGAGAGCATCTCCTCTGAACTGCCTTGCTCGTCAGGGGTTGGAGTTAGGTTTTAGCAACCCAGAGTCCCTTGGAGCCATGTGTTATGAAAATGCATGTGGTTGTGTCTGGAGTGCAAGGGTCAGAGGGTGAGGTATAAAATCATGAGGGTGAGATGATGGCAGTTGGAAAGGGCAGCCATTTCAAAACATAGACAAGGAAGGAGCCAGCATTATGGTGTGATGGATAAAGGCGCTCTACACAAATGCAACATCCCATATTGGTATCGGTTTGGGTTCTAGCTGCTCTACTTCCTATCCAACTCCCTTGTACTATGCCTGGGAAGACAATAGAAGAAAGCCCAAGTGGTTAGGCCCCTGAATCAACATGGGAGACCTAGAGGAAGCTACTGGTTCTTGACTTTGGTTTGGCCCAGTCATGGTTGTTGGGACCATTTTGATAGTGAACCAGCAAATAGAGTCTCTCTCTCTCTTTCTCTCTGTAAATATACCTTTCAACTAATAGAAAATGAATCTGAAAAAAATAAAAATAATGAAAGGACATAATGAAAAAAGTTCACGGAAAGTGAAATTAAAAGCTAAATGTGTTCTGCTAAAATGTTCTGGATTCCATGCTTCTGAGAGCTCTTCAAAAGGTTGAAGAAAAATACATGTTTCGTAAAAGCTACACATGAAATAAACTTATCTTTTAATTATCTTTTAATTCCATTCTGATATACCCTTACACATGTCTAGATTTTCTTTTATATTTTGCTTACTTTCAAACCTCCAAAAATTTTTTATGCCTTGTTTATTTGAAAGGCAGAATCCCGGAGAGAGGTATTGGCGAGAGGTGGGGAACAGAAAGAGATCTTCTGTCTGCTGACTCACTTTCCATATGACTAGAGCAACTGGCACTGGGCCAAACTGAAGGCAGCAGCTTGGATCTCCATCTGAGTCTCCCACGTAGGTGGCTGGGGGCCCAGGGACTTAGGCCATCTTTTGCTGTTTTGTCAGACAGGAGCATTTGCAGGGAGTTTGATTGGAAGCAGAGCAGTGGGGACTCAAACCAGCACTCTGATACAGGATGGTTTGGCAAGTGTCAGCTCAATCCATTGTGCTACAGGGCTGACTTCTAGCCTATCGGAGTGGTTCTAGTATGTCTTCCCTGTGTGTGCATTTCAGGTAGTAGATCCCAATGAGTTGAGTGTCCCCACTATGTGGATGTGGAAATTGAGGCTGCAGTGAGATTCCCTGGAAGCTGTACGTTTCAAGGTTAGGGAAGGTTGGAGCCAGGAATTCCTATCCCAGTCTGTGGCTCAACACTGCTTCCTGGGATCTCATTCTGCCTTTGGCGGGCCTTTAAAAACGAGCCAGTTAGTCCAAGCTCAAGCCATTTAGAGGAACCTTTGCCTTGTATACCTTTGGAGCCTTAAAACTCAGAACATCCACCCACCCCCCCGAAGATTGAAGGAAGCGATTTTTAAAATAGATTTATTTTCATTGGAAAGGCAGATTTGCAGAGAGGAGGAGAGACAAAGATCTTCTGTCCGCTGGTTCACTCCCCCAAGTGGCCACAACGGCGGGAGCTGAGCCGATCTGAAGTCTTGAGCCAGGAGCTTCTTTCAGGTCTCCCACACAGGTGCAGGGTCCCCGGCTTTGGGCCATCCTCGACTGCTTTCCCAGGCCACAAGCAAGGAGCTGGATAGAAAGTGGAGCAGTTGGGATATGAACCAGTGCCCACATGGGATCCTGGTGGATGCAAGGCGAGGATTGTAGCCACTTGGCTATTGCACGAGGCCCGAAGGAAGCAATTTAACAAGTAAAATACATTCCTTCCTCTTGCACTATGACAGTAACCAAGAATGTGACCCTTGGTGCCTTATCACGTTGTGGAGGCCAAGAATACAAACCGACTCAAGAAAGATTTGGATAACTCCATTGAGCCTCAGTGTTGGCTGGGCCCTCCAGAATCATTTCTTCCAGTTGCTTCCCTGTAACTCTGCAGCTACAGAGTTCTTGGTCGGCTTTTGAATTTGTATGGGAAAGCCTCCTGGGGAATGGAAGCCTGAGATTGTAGAAAGTGTCTTTATGCACAATAAGTATCTTTCTGGATTACTCTTTTCCCTTGCTTCTTTGTCCTATTTCTTCTCTCAGCAGGCTCAAATTTGCTAATGTCTATGAGCCGATCCAGTCCCACACCACGAACTGCCCTTATCACACCCTTAATGTGTCCTGAGATCAGACCAACGAGCACTTCAGAGCAGCCTCATTGAAACCTTCCAACTCTAATTACTGCGCATGTGTCATGGGGCCAAGTTCCAGGAATATTGTGAAGCACAAGGCAGACACACCCTCACATTACATCCTGACTCCTTCAGCTTACCCATTAACCAGGGCACCGAGGTTTTTCTCTGCAAACGCTGCCCTTAGGCTGGATTCCCAGGCAAAGGTATAGTTAGGGCAGCTTAGGAGAAGTCATCTCCCAGTTTGTGAGGATTTTGGCAACCAGGCGATCCCAGCAATGCCTGGCTCTTTGGGAAAACAGGTGCATCATTGGAGTAAATGTGAAGAAGACACCTGTGACTGCCATGGACTGGGCAGGGGAGCTAGCAGGTAACTGGACCATGGAGATGGCATCACTCTGCTGTGGGCTGCTGTGAATGCGGCTGGAGCCAAGCCAGCAGGATGCTGGTGACGTGGGAGGGGGGGCCACATGACCTCCCTGGCATGTTTGCCCTCTGCCTTGCCTGCAGCCGTGTGCCAGTTCTGTCCTTTCCCTGACCTGACCCTTTGGGGAAATTTTTCATTCATGCCTTAATCACTTCCTGTCTAGACCATATTCTCAGCTCTGGGACTCTGTGCCCCAGCATGGCCTGGGGCTGTTTTCACCTGGCCTAGGCTCCTTCCATCCAGCCTTTTCTGGGTCTGGGCCATCTTTTGCCTACACTGGTTGTCTTCTCCAGTACTTCCTCTGTTGGCTTTCCTAAGGATCCAGAGATGACTGCCAGATTGCCCTTGTGTTGGGGACGTGTTTTGTGGGAACCCGAGGGTTGTAACTAGTTTAGAGCCTTCTTGCTTAGCTTGCACTTTGAAGTTCTTGCCTCAGACAGCCAACCCCTCACATGCTTATGAACTCTTATCTCTTGTTTTTCCCCCTTCCTTTAACTACTTTCATATTGTTTTGTCTCCTTTTGTTCTGTTTGGAATCCCTGTTTGGATTCTTTGATGCTCAAAGACAGGATAATTACAGGGTCTGCCAGCCCAGGCTGAGGAGCCATGGATAGGCCACTCAGCCTCTCTGATCTATCTGGTCCTCCATGATGCTGTCCCTATCAGCCCATGGCTCTGGATCCTCCATGACTGGGCTCCACTGGAGAGGCCAGAGCTACTGCCAACCTCCAGCTTGAGGACATCTGTCCCTTATTGTCTGTGTGGTCCAGATTTCCTACGCCCTGATGCTTATGCTACTTTCCGAAAGCCAAGTGGTTCTTGGAATATAAGATATTTTGAAATTACAATAATAACAGAGTCTCATTGCAAAACAATGGAAATTGAGCACAAATGTGTAAAGTAAAATCCCACTCTCCCAGAGCCTAAGGAGTGTAATGAGTATTCTCAGATCCTTAGAGTGGCCAGCGCCATGTAGACACCTGTTTGAGTCCTGGCTGCTCCACTTCCAACATAGCTCACTGCAAATGTACTGGGAAATCAACAGAGGATGGCCTAAGTCCTTAGGCCCCTGTAGCCATGTGGGAGACCTGAAAGAAGCTCCTGGATCCTTGTTTCAGACTGGGCCAGCTCTGGCCATTGTATCCTTTTGGGGATTAAATCAGCAGATGAAAGATCTCTGTCTTTCCTTTTCTCTATATAAATCTACTTTTCAAGTAAATAAAAATTGTTTTAAAGAAAGATCTGAAGGGGTGAGGTACCTAGATTAAAATGCGCCTTGAGAAACCCATATCCCACATTGGAGTGCCAGAGTTCAAATCCTGCTGGTACCCTGCTTCCAACTTCCTGCTGATGCATCCTAGGAGGCAGCATGTGATGTTTCAAGTAGTTGGGTATCTACTACTCTTACGGGCAACCCAGGTTGACTTCTGGTCTCTTGACTTCTTCCTGGCCCAGGCCTGGCCGATGTGGATATTTGAGTAATGAAACGAAGTTAGAAGATCTCTCGGCCTATCTATATCTCTCTGCATTACAAATTAAACTAAATAAAGTTAATTAAAAATAATTTACTAGAGAGAGTTATAGTTTTGTTTCACAAAAGTGGATCACACTCTAGGTATTTCCGCACCATGTACTATTTTCTGATAGATTTCTATTTCTGCCTACAGAGTTCTACTTTATTCTCTTAATAGTCATAACAGTTCCGCCACATGAAGGTGACATAACTTATTTTATCTGTCCTCTTTTTACATTGCTTTTGTCTTTCAAATACAAGAGTATTGTTGAGAACATCCTTGCATATTGCTATCTACGCATTCATATGTTCTTTTAGGACGGGGTCTTACAAGTGAACTTACGGGGTCGTCTTTCACAATTTTATAGCTAAATGTCCGCATGTTGACTCCTTACACTTAAGCAATAATCCCACATACTCTCGCCATACCCGTCCATATGTCCTGAGTACTCTGGCAATTTGTTTTATTAAATAAGAGATGGAGTGTCAGATTTTTACATCCTGAATAGGAGTTCAAATAATTAATATTTTGTTTTCTTTGGGGGATCTAAAATTGGATCTTATTGCTTTTGCTGAAAGGCCACGGCAGGATTTACACGACAAAGAACAGTGTAATCCTCAGTGGCATTAGGGGATCAAGTGGATTTTTTTTTTTTAGCCTAGAAATATGCTGGGTGTGCCTGTTGGTTTACCTACAATGTCTAAAAATAGTCTTCTGCTTTTTTTTTTTTTGGAGCAACAAATACATAAAGGAGATAAAAGCCATGTACATATCTGTAGTGGAGGATGAGGAACTGGCTTTTGCTCGAACAGATTTCTGATGAATGCAGCTAGAGTTTTTCACAAGGGCTTTGGAAATAGAACCTCCCTGTGCACGACGCTTGACTTGAGTTTTCAGAAGACTTTGGTGAGAAGGACCTAGGACTCAGCAGAAGGTGGTCATTTGATCACAGAGGTGATCACTCTAGAGGAACCTTCAGGGAAGGTCTGCCATGGGGCACGAAAGTCCCTCTTTGTCCCCTGTTCCATTTCTCCTACTCTGAGGAGTGGAAGTGTAGGAAAGTGGCCATTGTGGGCGCTGTCTCCACTGCAGGCAGCTCTTTGCACAGCTCCGGGTTGCTCTTGTTCTGCCCCAGATGCCTAGGCATGCCCCCTGTTACTGTCAGGGGAGGCTGTGGTTCCCGTGTCCAGGGCACAATCGGAGCAATCAGTTCTGTTTGTTGTCTCCCGGCACAGGTGACGCTGTTTGCCTACTCGGACCTGCTGCTTTTCACAAAGGAGGACGAGCCAGGTCGCTGCAACGTCCTGAGGAACCCCCTCTACCTCCAGAGCGTGAAGCTGCAGGAAGGTGAGAGGTGCCCCTCTGGGAACAGGCTGCAAGTGGCTGGCTCAGCACTGGCATTCCATTCTAGGCTGCGCCCTGAGCTTTCCAGGGACATGTTTATCCTCGGGAGCAAGTGCGTGGGAAGAACTTTGTCCTCACACAGACCTGTGCCCGTATCTTAGCCCGGTCTCTCATGAACAAATGACCTTGGAGGCAAGTGACTTAGCCTCTGTGTTTCCTCTGTATGAGTGGGGGATAACAATAGCATCTTAGAAGATTGTGAAGATCCAATAAGGGCATATATCCAAAGGGCTGGTCACCCCCCGACGGGTGCCCAATAAGTGCTTGTTGCCAATCAACTTGTGGAAGGAGCCTGTTGCCCCCTCTGCCACCAGCTGTGTGGCTTGTGGGAGTGTGGAGTGAACTGCTAGCCCTAACTTTGCATCACATCTCCTTGGTTCAAGCTGGCTGGCCGGGAAACCAGCTGGGAGTATCTGTGGAGCGGCTTGGTTTGGCGCCTGAGGTCTCCTCTGCAAAGGGCTCTATTTCCTCTCCCAGATTATAAAAACAACAACAGACCTGTTTGAGCTCAGGGGGACAGGGGCAGGGAGGAAAATGTGATCTAGCAAAAGAATTCTGCTTGGGCGGGTTTTGCTCTGGGAAAACTTCCTGACTGTTTGCAAAGCCACGCTGCACACAGGGACGGCCACTCCTTCCCTGGAAGCAGTCTGTGGGAGAAGGGCTCTCGCCGCCTCTGCACAGGAAGGCAGGAAGGTGCTCTGAACTTTTCCTTCTCCGGCTCTGGCTTTCTCCTGCCACACCACTGACAAGGGTGGCTCCTGACAGGCAGGCAGGCAGGCTCACCTGGCCATGGGGCAGTAGAGACAAGCAGTCCCCTGAGTTGCCATCCTGGGAAGCTCCCCTGTGCCAGCCAGAGGGGGACAGGCTTGAGGTCCAGCAACTCTGCCCTTGGCCATCCGGCTACTCACCTGCTGCTGTCTGGCACCCAGCTCCCTCCATGCTCTTCTCTCCCCTCTCTCCCTACATGTACATTTGTGCCCAGGCACATAGTACTAGCTCTGCTGCCAGCTCCCTGTCCCCAGCTCATATAGTCTACCCCAAAATGTGATGAGCACTGCCTGGGGGCCAGTAATGGGCACAGACACTGTGTCACTCCAAAAGCTGGACCTTTGCTCTGTGCAAGGGTCTGGGCCCTCTGACAGGTATGGGCCCAAGTCCAGAACTGTTTGCTTCCTGCTGTAAAGAAGGGAGGGGGAAAGAACACTGCATTTCCAGGTGGAAGGGAAGGCTGGGGAATGGAGAGAGGGCAATGGCAGACCTGCAGCAGCAGCAGCCATTGGGTGGGAAGTCTGGCTTTGGCCTTGCTGCTGATGAGCAGCTGGACAGCTGCCCCTGCCCCTTCCCTTTTCCAGATTTCAGCCTTTCTGATGGGAAAAGAAGGTTGGGGCCAGCTCTGACACCTCCCAGACAAAACTCCTAAAAGATAACAGTGAACCCCTCCAAAACCCCAGCAGTGTCTGTACCTTCCTTTCTTCGCTGCCCAGGCCCAGACTGTGACCTGGTTGGATTTTCCCTCCCAGAGCTCCAAGATCCAAGACTTGAAGTTGGAGGAGGGATGCAACTGTTAATCACACCGCTGAGCTGAGAGTGAGCCATGGCCGGCTGTTTGCATGCACAGTGTCCTCTGGCTAGAGACCACATCCTCACCCTGCCCTTAGTGGGCCAACTTGAGCAGGGATGGCGCTGGCCACACTTGTCCATGTCAGAGCTGAGAAAGAAGGCCAGTGGAGCCTGTTGGGGTGGTGTGGGAGAGCTGTGTGCTCCTACCCTGAATGGGCTTGGGGTGATCTCCAGGAACCCCTGGGGCTGCTGAGAACAAAGCATTAAGGACACAGTGCAACGCTTAGGGCAGGTCTCAGCCATCTCTGAAGCTTTCACCCACCCCTCCCCCAAGGCCAGCTTGTAGGTTCAGAGGTTTCCGGAAGTCCAGGGCCTCCTCCTGCAGCCATAGTTGTAGCCTCAGAACTTGGTGTCCTGAGTCTGGCGCCCGGTTTCCTGGCTGCTTCCCCAGGCCCTGGAGATTCACCATAGCAGCAAGGGCCTGAGTCAGGCTTTAGAAGCTGGGCTAGAGGCCTCAGCTGGACTCCCTGTGAGCAGGATAGTCTCTCATTAACATTGCTCATGACAGGAAACTGGTTTCTGGTTTGTTTGTCTTTTTGAAATCTGACATGAATGTCACAGTGTGCAAGGATGGTTCTGGCCTGACCTGCTGGTAGTTGACGCTGGCTCAGGACTGGTCCCTGGGAGTGGGAGCCGCTCTGCCCCAGGGACCAAGGACTCCCTGTGTAATGTCTGAAGAATCTTTAGCTCCTCAGGCCATGCACACAGCCAGGCCTAGCATTGGACACCAAACATCATGGGTGCCCCATGAGCATTTGTTGCATGAGTGAATGAATGACCATAGGGAAATGCTGTCACAGCCCAGAATAGGAAGGGGGTAAGATGGTAGTGGGAGGGTGGAGGGGGATGCACACTTCCTTCTGGGAGATCACTGAAATTCTACCTGCCCTACTCCTGCCCAGCCTCCTGCAGGCCTGCGGGAAATGGAATAGGAACAGGCAGAGAGCTGGTGCTCAGAGTCAGGGCCTCTCCGGCTGGCGGGGCCCACTGTGACCTCTTCCTGTCCCCGCTGCCCACCTGCTGGCTTTGTTTCTCTTTGTGTCTCTGCCTCCCAGGCGGCAGCATCATGCCCACAGCGTGTCTTCCTGACAGGCTTTGGTCTTAGGAGCAGGCAGCAAGATGGAATCAGAGAGTGTGGGTCAGGCCAACACCCTGAAAAGCTGGGAGTAAGGGCCCTGGTGTGGGTGCAGACTGGGCCCCTGGGCAGCTAGTTCACCAGCAGCTCCCTAGATAAAAATAATCCTGTGCGGAGGGGGGTGGGTGGGAGAGGACAGGGCTACCAGCCAAAGCTCAACATCAACAGCTGGCAAGTTGATGGGGGCTTGATTCCTGGCCCAGCATTCGCCCTGGGAAGCCAGGTACCCAGTATTGAAAACCTAGCTGCACAGGTCCCCACTGCAAGAATGTTTGGAGTTTGAATCTGAGACCATTCTATGTTGGCTCAGTGTGGGCTTCTGGGGAAGGAGCCAGTCAGAGATGCCTTCCCCTCCCGAGGGCAGGGTCTCGGGGGAAAACCCATGGTGGGGCTGAGGGGGCGGGGGTGAGGCTGTGGTTTTCCACAGGCTCAGGAGGCCACCGCCTGAGTTCAAACCCCAGCCTTGGTCAAGTTCCTTTCTCCTGCTCATCTTGTCTTTGGATCTGGAGAATCAAAGAGGAGAGGGTTGTATGAGTGGTGGAGATTGGACTCTCCGATCCAATCACAGAGGACTCTGTGAAAGTGATAGAGGGTCACATCAGGGCTCCTGCCCGCTCGCCATGATGATGTTCCTGCCTACTGTGGTGGGACATGAGACACACTCAAAAGCCGTGTGGCTCCTTGTTGGCCCAGCATTTAGAGAGTTGAAAGGAAAAACGTGGAGGGGTGGGAGGGGTGTGACATCGTAGTCCTCCCCTCAGCACTCACTCCAGCTTCCCTGCTGGGTCAAGCCCTGGCAACCCACTCCTGCACAGCTGTGGCTCCCTTGGTTCTTTATGTGGCTCTGAGCCGTGCTGAGCACTGCCCCCATTCCATCCGTCTCGCAGAGTGCTGGCAGTGTGAGCTGTGACAGGGAGCAGATCTCAGTGAGCAACTGCAGTAATGCAGGGTGGTCAGGGCAGGAGGGAGCCGGCTGTCTGTCTCTGTCTCTCTCTGCCAGGGCATCAGTCTGCCCTCCCCAGCACAGGGAAGTGTGTCCCAGCATGTGTTCCTCTGACCTTGGCCGCATGTCTCCTTGAGGCTCATCTCCTGAGCTTTCTCAGGCCTCCTGGACTGTTCTCTTGTGTCATTACCAGCTTCTCCAACAGACGTTCCGTCTGTTGCCCCCCTTAGACCTGTCGGCTGTCTCTTGGCACCAGGGTCTGCTTGTGGAAAGGTGAGGAAACAACCCAGTGCATCTGTTAACAGGAAAGCAACCACCTCTTCTGGTGTTCCACCCTCAGCAGCACCAGACCCAGCAGATCCCCGAGACTGCAGTTTGCTCAAACATGATGGCCTTCCTCCCTCCAAATACCTGTCTCAAAGGGGAGAGTTGAAAAGATTGGTTCTCCCTCTGCCCAAAGCAAGCCCCCATCAACTTGCCAGCTGTTGATGTTGAGCTTTGGCTGGTAGCCCTGTCCCCTCCCGCCTCCCCCCGCCCCCTGCACAGGATTATGTTTATCTAGGGAGCTGCTGGTGAACTAGCTGCCCAGGGGCCCAGTCTACACCCACACCAGGGCCCTTACTCCCAGCTTTTCAGGATGTTGGCCTGACCCACACTCTCTGATTCCACCTTGCTGCCTGCTGCTAACGACATGGCTTGGTTTTATAACCATTTCTTTGCTTCAACAATCTGTTGAGGGCATCTACCTTAGGCCCAGCACTAGGCCTGGTGTCTTGATAGGACAGAGGCACTGGAGAGCACTAACATGGACAAATGAAGGGTGGCATGTAGTGGTTTAGGGTCAGGTCTCTGGAGGCTGCCCAGATTTACATCTTAGTTCTTGGGGCCAGCATTGTGTTAAACAACCATCTATGACACATTATCCTATATAGGAACCAGTTCAATTCCCTGCTGCTCCACTTCCAATCCAGCTCCCTGCTGTGTCTGGGAATGCAATAGAAGAAGTATTTAGGCCTCTGCCACTCATGTGGGAGACCTGGACAGTTTCAGTCTTCTGACTTTAATCTGGCCCAACTGGGGTCATTTTGGGGCCTGAACCAGTGGATGGAAGCTGTATCTGTCTCTGTAAACGTTAAAAAAAATGAAAGTAATCTTATTCTCACCACCTGGGGCAAGTTACATGCTGTAGCTGGGCCTGGGTTGATGCCAGTTGGCTGCCTTCCTGGGTGTGTGTGGGGAGGGTGGGGCTTCTCCTTGGGAGTGCTTGGAGCAGCAGGGGGTACAAGGCTCTGTGGTACTGGAGACACTGTGGCTCACACCTGTACTGACAGCCTACTCCGGGAGGTCACTTGTGAAGTACAGGGAGTTCCTAACCGTCCCAGGCATGGTGCAACGAGTGACCACTGGGGGATGCTGCCAAGTCCTGAGGCTGGCTGTGGTGGTTGGGGCAGGTGTCCTGGAGGAGGAGGAGGAGGTAGGACTTTTCTGCACTCAGTTCCCTTTAGGAGGCTGAAAGCTTCAGGGACTCCACGTCTTTGCCCAGACTGGTGCCACCTCCCGCAGTGCCATTTCTTCCTGTTTCCAGTTCTAGCTCAAAGGCTTCCTCCATGATGCCTTCCCTGTATGGAAGCAGGATTTAACTGTATGCCCTGGTACTTCTGAGCCTGTGTTCCCCCTGCGACTCTGCTGGGTGTGGTGGTAGGGTAGGAGCGGGAACAGCTGTCTTCTCGGGGGAGACAGTTTGCTGCCTGTTAAATTTGAGATCCTAGGCCAAGGTGAGGGACTGAGGCAGGACTGTGAGGACAATTCTGGATTCCACCTAGTGCATAGCCCCTGCACAGCCCACACAGGAGGAGCTGGGAGCACCTGACAGCTCCTGTCTGTGCTTTTTGATGTCTGGAGGACGCTCCCAGCTTCCTGTTTTTGGGTGGGATTTCAACATTCTGAGGGTCAGGCTGACCAGCACGCGAATGCCTTGCTGCTGAACAGCACCCTGGCTCATTGCTAGTGGGCTTTCCTCCAGAGACTTCCCTGTTGTCCGGGCCCTCCTCTTTTCTGCCTCTGCTTCCGAGAAAGCACCGTGCACTCTCTGAACACTTTGGCGACTGTGCCCGAGCCAGCTGCTGAGATGCCCCGGCCACAGCTAACGTATATCTTCCCTTCTGTTTTCTTCAAGGCTCTTCCGGGGACCTGAAATTCTGCGTACTATATCTTGCAGAGGTGAGTCATTCCCTTTGCTTTGAAGGGCAGAGGTCTGTGGTCTGGTGCTGGGCAGAAGACACTGGGCTGGCTGCCCTGATGACAGCCCCCTCCACCAGGGAGACATGTAGAGAGCCCCACGGTTAGAAGGGGAGTAGCATCCCCACCTCTCTGGTTTCTGAAAGAGCCGTGGGCCAGGAAGCCCTGGGAATGATCCCTGAGCACTGCTGGAGAATTCATGACTGAGTCCCCACAGAAGTTGGAGAGGGCATAGCCCAAGTCACCTGCCCCCCGCCCCCACCTTTCCTCGGGGGTTGCCCTGATTCTGGTGCCTCTTCTTTCTCTATTCCCGGGAAGTACCCTCTGTGACCCCTCTCATAGGGTCTTGTAGGTATTCCAGAAGGCTTGAGTGAAACCCCGTGGGTGTGATTGCTGTCCTGTTGATCTCAGTCCCGAGGCTGGGCAGTGCTGTGCCTTTGCAGGACAAAGCCAAGCAGATGACTGATCTGCTTGATAAGGCTTGGTGGATACATATTAACCTGGGGTTTAACCTAAAAGGCCCTCGGTAATAAAGAACATGAGAGCCACTCGGCTATCTGTAGCCTTTTCTGTCTTCTGGGCATTTGCTATCCCTAACCTTGTCACTGTGGTGTTGTGAGTAGGGTGGATCTCTCCCCAGCAGGATTTAGCAGGCTCATTTCTGCCTTCCAACAGACCTGGGAATCTGTCTTGTGGGAAAGTCTATACTGGTCATTTCTTGGGGAGTGGGGTAGGATCTATATTGACTGAACAAGAGGGATACACACCTTAGTGAAAGAATTTGTGTGTGTTGGTGATTGGCTAACATTCCTGGATGAGATGAGAGGTGCAGATCCTTAACTGAGTCTTTGAATGGATCTGGAGAGAAAAGACAGTTAATGAGAAGTTAGCTTCAAAGGTAGTACGCATGTGGGACTGTGGCTGCCTGGATCTTAAGATCTGAAGGCCAAGGAAGCATTGGGTGTCTTCTCTTGTGGCAATTACATCCCACTGGGGCACAGAGGGGGCAGGTGGAATCCCTTCAGTGTTGGAAGTGTTGAGTCCTATGGAGCAGAGCGCAACAGAAAGAAGCCCAGGCTGTCTCTTCTTCCAGCCTCATTCCCTGGATTCCGTTTTGCTCAGCATGCCCTGCCATGAAGCTCCAAGTTCCTTAATGCCCAGAGAGCTCTTTGCAGGCTGGGTTTGTTTCATCCAGAGAAGAAAGTGCTTGTGTTCCACAAAGATCTGTGACCTTCTAGTCCTCTGAAGATTGGTGGCAGGAGACCTAGTTCAGTACCCTGCTAGGTGATCTGACCTGGCGACTGTGGTATTGAAGTTCACAGGAAGCTACAAGCCTCTCCTCTTCATGGGTTGTTGTTCGTGAGAAGCACTCTGTAATGCAGGCAAGATGCATGCCTGCTTGCTCTGTGGCCTGGGACCTTCTTGACATGGGTGGTTTTGGATCCCTGGAGTGTCCAAACTCGCATCTTGATTGGAACTTCTGGCATGTGGGTCAGCTCAGAGAAGACACCAGAAGAAGAGGGTTGAGATTTGGGGAGTGCTTTCCCACTCCATATGGAGAAAGTGTTAATTGCCAAGGTATTCTCTCTGATCACTCTCTGGCTCTAAGATCATGCAGATAATTATCCTCTGCAGTCCTTGGCTCTGGGTCTCTAGTGCCTAAAAGATGCCCTTTAGCCCCTACAGTCTCTGGGAGCAGATGTGCCCATAACGGGCTGCAGAGCACTAGAGGCATTGAGTCAATGGGCACGTTGGTTAGGGACCATTTCCTAGTCTAGAATCTGAAGCTGGCTGTTAAATTAAGAGTTGTGACCTTGGACCTAAGTCTGAGCCTTGGTTCTGCCATTTCCTGAGTGATTTGGAGCAAGCTATGTAGTATTGGACAGGAGGCCGATGAGGCCCACCTTGCCGGGTTGTAATGATTAAATGAGATTCAATGAGCACTTAGCACAGAGCCTGGCACACAGCGAGTGCTCAATAATGTTAGCTATCATTATTTTCAGATTCATAATGAGGGGAAGAGCTTTTTATATTCATTTTCTCTCCATTAGAGACATCACCACTGCCTTATTGATTTTCTTAAATGAAAGCCGGGAGGAACTGTTCGCCTTCTTTGTGACGTGCATATTCAGATAGGCTAGGGCATTCAAGAGATAAACCCTGAATCTACTCTTCTAGACCTGGACTGACAACTTACTCTGTGTCTTAGTATTTTCAATTGAAAAATGAATGCAGCCGTACCTTTCCCTCCTCCTGTTGTAGATCTGTTACAACTCTATGACATGGGAAAATGTTTTATCAATGTACATGGACAGACTTAAGCTGTAGCTGCAGAGGTGTTTTTTGTTTTATGTATTTATTTTTTATTTTACAAAAACAAAGTCAACTCGCAAGGAAGGAGGTAAGACAAGCTGGGGCCTTAAGGAGGCCAGGTGGAGCGGAGTATCTAGCTGGATTTGGGGATGTCCATGTGCTGGGTGGCACTGCAGGAAAGCTTCCAGGTGATGCCCTGGAACCTGGGATTGCGGGCACATGGAAAGCTGGCATGTGGTTGGATCACACACTGGACTCAGACAGTTTTGCTGTCGGGGAACCGCCACCAGGCAATGAGGGCTCCAGTACAGACAGATTTTTGAGAGAGGAGAACTTAGTCACTGGAGGGAGTTGACCCAGTGCCTCCAAGGCCAGCCCCCTGCAGAGTTGCCCATCTAAGACAGCCTGGGTCAGGCTGGGTTTTGCTTTAGAAACTTTTTGAGGCTTCCAGTGTTTTCAAGGTTTTTGTCTTCAAGCTCTCAGGGCCGGAGAGCCCCGCCCTACATGCTGTTCCTGAGAAAGGTGCTTTGGTCACCTCTGCAGCTGGAGAAGCATGACTTTTCCAAGATTCTAAATGAACTTCTGTGCTAGTACTTTGGACACGAGATCCTAGTGCAGCTCATTTGCCTGCTGGGCCAGGCAGAGACACATGGCTTCTCTGAGGGGTAAGGAGCAGGTGAGGGTCTTGCAGGTGTTCACAGGATGGGGTGTTGTGGCCGGCTGGGTCAGTAACGTGGGCACGGCGAAGGATCTGGGGATGAGACACCGACACGGAGACCAGAGATGGTGGAAAATGTCTCTCTCCGGCCTCTCTCGAGGCCTGCTTTTATTGCCTCCACTCTTGACCTCTCACCTAGTTCTTATTTACACTTTAGCCCACACTCTCATTAGCAGAATACTGGATACAGCTGAGTTCCTTTAGACCAGGTGCTTTCAGCCCCAAGCCCATTACCTGTAGTGCTCAGTTTAGCGAGTACTAACCAACTCCTTGGCCCACAACAATGGGGATGATCACAGCTGCTCTCTCGCGAGTTAGTTGGAGTGCTGGCCTAGTGCTTTGCCCTGTCTGGGCACCAAGTGGGAAGTTTGGGAGCCAGGGCTGGGCAGCCCTCTTACCATGAGGGACTGTCATCATACTTCTCTGGGGAGGTTAGAGCAGAGCACAGCTATCTAGAAAGCCACCACAAACCCTGCAGGGCTCCCAGGCCCAGTGGTCTAGAGTCTCTTCTGAAAGTTTGCAGTCTGCCTACCTCTAGGGTCTCTTTGCCAGGGGAGCAGTCCCACCAGCCAGCAGTGCAGTAGCCTCTCCAGGTTAGGGAGTGCAGTTCTGCAAGCTTTGCTCCAAGGCTTCGAGTCTGCCGCTCCTTGGCTGTTAGATGCTGGGAGGCCCTGAGCCACTCTGGCCTTTGATTTTTCTCTTCTGGAATATGAGAACAACAACCGTGCCTTCATGCCTCCTTGTGGAGTTCCAAGATCTACAGGGCTTCATGGATGGGAAATTTGAAAATCCATAATTATCTACCAGGAATTGGTATGATGGTGGAATTCCTGCTTCAAACAGAGGAGGATATGGAAGCTGAGGGAAGGGGAGGAATTTGCCAGAGTCCAGATGGTTAGATAAAAGCAGGGCTAGAGGGCTGAGGCCGGGGCCCACTCTGAGGAGGACACTTGGCCAGCTGGAAGGGACTATAGCCCTCACTCACACCTCCTTTTGCAGTGGACCAGGATAAGGCAAGCAGCAGAGAGTCCCTGGTCTGGGGCTCCCCTGCCCCTTAATCCCAGGAGAACCTTGGGTTCTTTGTTGGATGTCACCACCCTCACCTTGCAGTGGGCTGGGAAGTCCTAGAAGCAGCAGGAGCAGGTGGTGAAGCAGAAGCTCCAGTACTGCCCAGTGCACTGCCCAGCTCCCTAAGTCCGGCTGCCAGGGCTATCTTCCCTCTCCTCGCCTGCTTTCAGAAGGATGAGTGTCCCTCCAAGGACATAAGGCAGGAGAGGAATGGCTGGTACTGGGGACATTTTGCATGGGAGGTGGAGCCCAATGAAGGGTGGGAAAGTTCCCAGATGACGTGAGGTGACAGCAACAGCCATCCCTGCCTCAGGGCTTCCACTAGCCCTGAGTTCCGCTAGTGTTCTGCTGGCTGGCTTCTTCCTGTTCATCAGCCCTTGGCTCTGGTGTCACTTCCTTCTAAGGTGAGACTTTTCTGACCACCTTGCTTAAGTGTGGTCTCTCGCTTTCCGAGCTTCATACCGTTTCACAGCTTATCATTGTATTGCTTATTTGTTTCTTTAGCATTTTGACAATTCCTCCCTACCCCCAACACCCAACTCCAGGGTAAGGGCTGTGTTTTGTTAACCTCCTCATCTCTAGCACCTAGGCCAGTTCCTGATCCAGAGTTGGGGTCCAGCACTGTGTGCCCAGTGAACAGTTAGTTAACAGTGACACCAGCTACTGTGTGATGTGGCCTGGGCTGCCCTCCCAGGTGCTCCAATAAGTAGGTGGTGTCATTATCGCCCCATTTTACAGAAAGCTCACTACTCTCCTGAGCCAGGAAAATGGCAGGGTGGCACTCAAGGCCTGTCCAGCTGCGAGATGAGGAAGGACTGGGTGGGAGCTCTCTTTTTTTTTTGTTCTAAATGGCTCAAGCTCTAAGCTCTCTGGCTCAGTCCATCTAATTGCTGCTATGGGGGAGGAGAGGCGCCAGTCCAAATTCCCTTGGCGTTAGAAATTGTCTTGTACTGGGTGGTAACCCTAGGTGGTGGCACCACCCCACTCTGCCCCCAGCACATACTATTTCCTGGCAACTCCCTGAATCCCTGTAGCTCCATGGTGCTTGTACCAAAGCTGGGCTAAATTCGACCTCCTGGAAGTTCCTTCAGGTAGCCAGAGTTCACAGAGGCCATTCCCTGCTACGCATGGCGTGAGGCCTGGACAGCAAAGGCCTTCCCAGAAGCGGTTTATGGTCTACTTGATGAAATTTGAATGACAGCTGTGCCAGAGATGTGGCTGCCTCAGTGGGCCTGAATAACTATTGATGACTCCTAGATCACGTGCTACATTGGGGCATGGGACTTCAGGTCATGGGCAACCCCCAGGGACCCCAGTGAATGTTTGGGTTCTGGTGGTGCGTCCGTCCGACCCTGCCAAGCTTGGACTTGGCGATCGGAAGAGCATGCTGGAGGGAGATCCAGGCTGCACAGAATAGCAGCCTGGGGCTGTTGCACTCTGCATTCCCCACAGGCTACCCAGGCTGCCTGCTGCCCTGTCCAGTCTCAACCCCATCATTGTCCTGTGGCTCCCCACAGGCCTCCCCTATGTTGGGAGCTACTGTGTCCCTCCTCTCCCCTCCCCCACAGGCCAACAGCTCACCAGCTGCCCCCAGCCCCACTTCCCAGTGTCACTGGGGATTAGTGTGCATTTGTAGCTTTTAGTGGGAGCTCACTTCCTCACAGCAGCCTCGCCCTTGAGAGCCCAGGGTGGGGCATGGGCCTGGGAGCCCCCGATCAGAGAGCAGCCCTGACCCGTCCCTTTCTGTGTTTTCCTTGACGTCAGAAGGCAGAGTGCTTATTCACTTTGGAGGCACACTCACAGGAGCAGAAGAAGAGAGTGTGCTGGTGCCTGGCGGAGAACATCGCCAAGCAGCAACAGCTGGCTGCCTCGCCCCTGGAGAGCAAGGTAAGGGCCTTGTTTACAGCCGCAGCTCTGGCTGCCTGACTTCCCCCAGGGCCACCCTCCACCCTCGGACCTCCAAGTTGAGTTTGGGGCTAGCCTGAGTTTGGCTGGAACTTGGAGCTGGGCAGTGAGGTCCTGGTGAGAGGAGGGTCTGTGTTTGAATGTCTCCGTCCTTGGCTTTTTGTGGGGTACTTCGAGTGGATTTGACTTGCTCCCGCAGAACATCAGAGACAAACTGAGCACATGACCCTGCCAGTTCTGGGCTCTTCTTTGGTTTGTCTGGGGCAGGGTTTAATTTGGGCTGGCCTCCCTGCTGTCTGGCATACAGTCCCCTCTGCCAGGGAGCAGGCCCTGCCCTGGGTGTGGGGGAAGGGCAGTATGCTGGTGTTTAACGCTGGCCCGAGGCAGACGCAATTGAGGGGATGTTTGCAGCAGAAGCTGTTAGAGTTTGATCTAGGCCAGAGCCAGAGGAGCTGCATATCCACCGCTGGGCCTGAGGACCAGCCAGCTGGAGCCTGGGAGATGACCAGTCCCTTTGGGGAGGCTGATCTGGACCAGACCCACTCATCTGGTCCAGCATACGGGGTGGGCTGGGGATTGGATAATGTGATGGGAGCAGGACCAGAACCTTTTCCTTTGATCCCTGCTGATAACAGAAACAAAGCAGAGTTCTCATCCCCCATTGTTAAGACCCTCATGTCCCTTCTCTTACTCAAAGCACAGGCCATTTGGGGACTGAGTTTGACCGTTGGAAGTTTGGGGTCCAGCTAACTGCATTATTGTTTGGTGCAGTTGCTCTGCTAGACTTGGCTGGAAGTGGAGGGACGAGTGTGAGGAGCAGCTGGAAACTCTCTGGCCTTGCTGCTTGCTCGCTGGGGTGGGGGGTAGGAGTGAGGAGTGGCACCTTGTGGCGAGAGCTGGGGAGAGGGGCGCTGGACAGTAGCTGGTGGGCAGGGTTACCAAAGAATTGTGTCGTCAGAGATGTGATGCTATTTGGCACCAGGCAGGGGTAAGATCAACTTTGATGGGATGAAGACATCCGACAGAGTGTGGGTCCTGGGTCACGTTCAGCCTTCAGCATGACTTTGGGCAAGTCGCTCACGACTCTGTACTTTGATGTCCCCTATTAGTCACACGAGGTTCCTCCCCTAGAGGGTTGATTGGGGGTTGCAGCTGACATGGAACTGCACGCGCATACACCTGACCAGAGTTGTGGGGAGGGCACTGTACCCGTCCCTGCTCCCAATGGTGCAACACTCGCCCGTTCCCAGTATCAGGTTTGTCTTTGAGGGGAGACCTGTTATCATGGTTGCTGTAGCCTGCTCTCTCCTGTCAGTCTGGTCTGGGAATCCAGGTCACGCCCTGTTTACCAGGCGGAATGTGAGGTGGGGATGGGGGGAGCATGGTGAGGCAGATGTTGAGTGGCTGAACTTGTGCCTCCAACCTTGTTTGCTTTGTACTAACTTCCTCCTCTGAGGGAGAGAGGTCTTTATGCCCAACATCAGAGTTTGCTGGCTCTAGACTGTGTCTGCCAGAGTTGTGTCAGTGCTCAGAGACCCCCTTTGCCTTTGGGCAGAATGGTGAGTGTCTACAGCTAGTCTGGGCCTAGCATGGGCTGTTGGCATCATGGGCAGGCAGCGGGTGGAACATAATTCATGCCAAAGCTGTTTGGACGTTGAGTGTCATGGGGAAGCTGTGCACGGGGCAGAAGGGTCAAGAAGAAGGGGGTCTGGCTATTGAGAACTGTGGTGTTGCCTCTGGGTCTCAGCGAATTGGTTCTCTGAGCCATGCACAGAACATTTCCAGATTAAACTTACGGCAGACAGAACTTTCTTCAGCCCTAAAGAGTGCCAGACGGCTTCCCTGACCTTGGTGACAGGGCCCAGGTGGCTGTCCAGCTGGTACAGCTCATCACCCACCTGTGCTCAGGTCTGTTAGTTCCCTGCAGCCTGAGTGACCCAGGGCAGCATTGCAGCTTTTCCACTAATGTGGCTGTCCCCCAGGGGAGGAAAGGTAGGGGCCAAGCAGACCTCAGAAACTGCTTCTTGCTTTCTGAGTACAACTCACCCTGCTTGCTGATGCCTTTGGAGACTAAGAAGTGCGTCCTTTGATGCCTTCTCTGAATCTTCACCTTCTACTAAACAAAGGAAAGTGAAACCAACACTCCCTCCACCCCATCAAATTTCTCCCTCTGGAAAGGCAATTCCCGAATCTGCCACACACACCCCCTTTCCAGCCTGTGTCCCTGCTCCTATCCACAGTGCTTGCTGACGCCTTGGGATGGGAAGTTCTTCAAATACTTCAGGGAATGGAAAGTTTTTCTCAAATCCATAAGAAAGTCATCAGTGCACTCTTTGCTGTGAATGTAAGCAGCCACTCGCTTGGGGGAGGAATGACATGCTGGGGGGCTCTTCAGATGCTGTGATGTGTTTATCTGGGGAGCTGAGCACCCCGAGCTCATTCTGTCCCTGTGGGGAAATCTGTGTCCCGAAGACTTCTGCTGGATTTGGCTGCCTGTGAAATCTGCTGCTTTTTGGGCCAGCTCTGTTCTGCTTCCAGAGGCAGGCAGGGGCAGGAACAGGATTCTGTGGCGTGGCAAGTGTGGGGGGTTCCAGTGGGCCAGGCCACAGTCCCATGGCACCTCTTCTTTGGGGAGGGGAGTCCATTGTCTGTCTTGCTCACTCTTTGCCTATAGGTTCCTCCCACTTCCTCTCTTGCCCGGCACCCCATCTGTCTCTTCGGACCGCAGCCCTTAGTCTTGCTTCACTACCTGGCCCTGGAGACCATTTCCTTTACTCTGGCTACCTGAAAGCACTCGTAGCACATGCACTGCATGGGGGGCCTTCTGTGATGCTTCCAATCCGGAGTGACTGAACTGCTCCCACCTGCAGCTGCTGAGGTTCAAAGCCAGGAGGGAGAGGCAGGGCAACTGTATTTTGGTTATCAGTGATATACACAAAATAAATGCCTTCTCTGTGCCAGATGCCAGGCCCTCTGGGATTGCAGAGATGAGCAAGGCCTAGTTCCTGTCCTTATTGATGTCTCCTGACTGGAGAGAAGTGGCGGGGGCACTGGAATGAAGATCCAAGCATTAAAAGCCATGCGGGCAGGCGTGAGAGGGGTGGCCCAGCTGGGTGTCTGCACTGGACAGTCCCAGCCAGCTGAGAGGAAGTGTTTGGCCCCTGAGGTCTCAGGTGTGTGCAGTGGGTACGCTCAGAGGAATCTGGTGCACTCCTCCCTCTGGAGGTCATAGTGTAGTGACAGAAGGCAGACGTGACAACAGACTGCTCCAACTAACGTGGTGAGCAGTGGGGGACCCCGGAGAGCCGCCTGGCCTCTTCAACTCAGTTTCTGCATCAGTCAAGTGGTTGGATGAACAGGGAGGCATAAACTCAGGAAGTGCTGGGCCAAGTGGCCTGCGAGAAGATCTCTGCTGACCAGCCGCTGGTGTTAGCCTGATCCTAAGGGATGTCCGTGAGAGGAGCCGTCTGCCAGCCCTGCTCCTCCTGGAAGCTGACGCCGCCACTCTGAGCACTTGGGACCAGCCGCTTCGTGGCACCTCACCATAGCCACCTGCCATATTCCAGGGCCCTGGTGGGGAGATGGGGACCTCCAGAGTCAGCTCTGGCTGTCAGACCTCTCCTAGATGGGATACAGAGGTGGGTGCGTGCCACCTCGTCGACTGTTTAGGGCAGTTAGAGCCTGGCCTGGGGATGCCAAGGTCTGTCCAAGTGACTTGGTGAGGAGCAGAGGCAAGTCCTGAAGTCAGGCATCCATGGCCTGAGTAGACAGCAAGCTAATTCCAGTTCTGTCTGGTTCCACAGAAACTCCACCCTTACGGCTCTCTCCAGCAGGAGATGGGGCTGGGCACCTCCGCCAATGCTACCCAGGATAGAAGCTTTACCTCATCAGGACAGACTCTGATTGGCTGAGCAAGCCCAAGGGCGGAACTGTGCTGCCAGCGACTTAACCCTTTCTTGGGCCTCCCTTACTACACAGTAACCTCACCTCAACTGGACCCAAAACGGAGGACCAAAATGGTAGGCCTAGGGTCATCTGAAGAGAGTGATTCCAAGGGTGTGTGTGGATTGGCAGCAGAAGGACCGCAGTGATGAGAGAGGCCCATGGGCCTGCACAGACTGGCCACAGGAAGTTGCTGATGGAAAAGGCTCTGAAGCTTGTTCCCTCCACGCACAAGCAGGTCAAAGGGCGTCTGGGCCTCCAGCAGTGGCTCTAGCACCCACTCTGGGGCCCACAGGAGAGACTGGCTGAGATCATCCCAGTGGAGAACGACGCTGTGATCTGTTGCTGTCTGAAGACGTCTCCAGCCACTGGCTTGTTTTTCCTGCAGACACCTTGACTGGTTCATTTAGTGGATTTGAAGTGGGGAGGGGGAGAGTGTCTCATTTGTACCAGGCTCTGTGCTGGGGGACTGCAGAGAACAAATGGACAAGCCTTGTGCTCTCATCATGTTCCTGTCCTAGCAGGGAGTAAGCATGCGGGAACCGAGTCACCAACAGCTCCACACACGTGTGTGCACGTACACACACACACACACACACACATACACGTCTCCACGGATGCCAGCAGTGATAATCTGGGAAAGTAGCAGTTTCTTTCAGCAGAAACTGTGATAGGATGGCTATGCATGGGGTGAAACAGAGGAATGATAGAACTTTGACCAGTCCTGGCTGGAAAGGAGTGAACCAGTCAAGACTTGGGAAAGAATGTTCCAGGTAGAAGGTCAGACATGGGAGGTCCCAGGACTAGCGGGTGTGGTGAGTAGGCCAGGGTGTCAGAGCTTGGAGAGGAGCAGGGAGAGGCAGTTCAACACCAGAGTGTCACTTAGTCTGCAGTGGCTCCTGCAAGGATCCTGTTGCAGATAGGAGGGGGCCCACATGCATGTGAGGCTGGCGAGGGAGGCCCGAGCTCCTGCTGGCTGGTGGGTGGGGCAACAGGTATGTGAAGGCTTGGATGGGGGATGAGAAAAGCTGGTTCCCTATCCTTCCCACCAGCCCTCATGCTCCACCAACTCTTATGTTCTCAGTGGCACCTTGTGTACAGAACTCCGCCCTGGGTTCTGGGCCTGTCTGTGGGAGTTTAGAGCAGCCAGTGCTCTGCTTGGCCCCCCATCCCTGCCCCAAACTTCAACAGCAGAGGTTGCCTGGGCTTTCCCTTCATCCTAGGCTGAGTGCTCAGTTTACTTCTTGGGAAGTGGACTCATTCTACTTCTTGGGAAGTCCCAGAGAGTCAGGGACCAGACCTGGGTATGATGCAGCCACCTTGGTAGATTGCTCTACTATGCGAACAGTGACCAGAGCCCAGCATACTCACTGCCTGCTGCAGCAGCTCCCACACCCTTTTCTGTCAAGACCTAGAGTAAGGGAAGCCTAAGGCCACAGGTCCCAGAGACATGGCTTGCGCACAAAGCCTGTCTATAGGCCGGCGTCACTTGCATTGGAAGAGAAGGAAGTCAGAGAGTGCCCTGAGCTCAGATACTATACTGTGTCATGCAAGACTTTAGAGGATGATGCCCGAGTCCCCTGTGACCTCATTGAGCTGCTGTGGCCACCAGGACAGTAAAATTTAAAGCCTTGCAAAGAGTATGCCCCTGGCCAGCCACTGACCACCCCCCCCAACCCAGGAAAAATCAGGCACATACAATCAGCTGCCTCATATGGGGCAGGTGAGTTGGTCTGTGATAGGATGATGCTCCCACTCAGGGATCGGGCTGCCTGACAGTGTCTCTGGCAGCCAGGGCTTAGCCCGCAGGCTGAGTTCTGAGTGACTGAGCAGCTGGGGCCTCACAGACAGTGAGCTGTGCTTTGATTTCATTTGATTCCCATACAAAATGACATTAAAGGGGGGGTGGGGAGAATGTGAGGCACTGGAGAATTGCCTGTCTGGGAAGGCAGCAAGCTTGTCTCTCCCGGGCCTGGTGACATACCTCTGGCCACCAGGCAGGGGGCATAGGACAGCAGCTGTGGCCACAAAGCGGTGGAGACTTGGAGCGATGTGCAGGCGCAGGAATCAGACCTTCTCCTGGACTGTTCTGCTGCACCTGCTGTGAGGGTCGGGATTGGGCCTACCGGTGGGCCCCAGGCTTCTGCCCCTCCCCATTGCCTGTGGTGAGCCACAGCACACTGCTGCTCAGCCTCGCCAATCAATGAAGCACTTAATTTGGCTGCACTGGCTCGAGGAGATGAAATACGACCTGGTGGCCACTGCTCTGCAGCATCCTAGTCCATCCCGGTCGGCCGGCCGGAATGATGAACAAGCATTGGCGATTGCCTCTGAGAGTCATAATCACGGGAAGCCCAGCCTAGCCCCTCCCCACCACATAAATCACTCCCAGAAGCACACAATGGCCTCTTTCCTGATGGGCCGATTGTCTGTGTTTGGTGTCTTGGGCAGGCAGGAGCGGGGAGGATGGGAGCACAGGCATGTATTGTTGAAAAGGCCATCTGTGCAATTTGAATACAAAGTGATCCTTTTCACTCCCCCACACCTTCTGAGCTCCCATTTTTGTACTTTCTTCTGTCTTGGGCCTTTCAAAATTCTCATCTTCCCTGGAGGCCATTACGCCTGGGTCTCCACTGGCCTGGGTCCTCTGGCCTGTGGCAGTTGAGACAACATCGTGGATCCTTTTTGGAAATAATGATGTTTTGTTAGTATATGTCTTGTGTTTTAGTTTTGGTCTCTAAATTTCTTTCTTTCTTTTTTTTTTTTTCCACAAATTCCGCCACCAAAACCCTTGTTTATGCACGACACCAAGGCACTGACAGGGTTTTGCATAGGGGTGGTGCAGGCGGTTTCACACCGTGGGGCAGTCCCACTGTGAGCACATGGGCTTTGGAAGTGGCCCCTGGTTACTTCCTTTCCCCACTGTCTGGCATGATCCCCTCTTGGTCCTAAGCAGCCTTGGTCAGTGGGTTATTCCAGGTCAAGGCCTTCAACCTAAACCATTGCTTCTCCTACATGTGAGGGTTTATCTTTTAGGGATGGAAGTCAAAGGAACTGGGAAGAGGCAGGAGGGGTATATCTGGTCTGTCAGAAGCCCATTCAACTATAGAGGGATACTTGTAGGACAAATAAAACCAGATGCTATGTGTTTGTTTTCTATCCAGTAGAGACAAAACTTCCAGAATTTGTTTTCCTGAGAGATGGCACAGGCTAAAAAGGTGAATAATTTTGCACAAGATTTACCCACAGTCTGATATGAAAGACAAGATTAAGCTCCCTGGAACAGGCACTATGCCCAGGCCCATGCCCAGAGCGCCTGCTTCTGGTTATTCTGCAACCAAGATGGCAAGGCCCGGGAGGCTGGGCAGTCACATCTCTACAGATGTGGGAGACTGCAGCCCTCAGAAGAAAGCCCAGGTCTCAGTGTGGCCTTGCAGGCTGTCCCTGCTTGACACTCATAACTCTGGGACTTTTTCCTGAGTGTAAAGTAGCAAAGCATGTTTCTGTTTAGGCTGCTGCCTCTGCTTTACACTGCCTGCCCTCTTGGCTGTCCCTGCTGGACATTAAGCTTCAGGTTGCAGCCCCTGCTCAGAGATGCCTGTCTCAGGCATGTGTCAGTAGGCATTACTCCCATCTTTGCATGCCCAGGTCACTCTGTTCATCCTAAGCAGAGTGTTGGGCAGCCAGATTTCATCTGTGAAACTCTGAGCTCCTTGGGAACAGGTGGAGCTCATGTTTTATTTCTCTTTTCTTCTGTTGTTGCCTGATCTAAGGCAGGTAGTGCAATGGATACTGTACAGTTCAATAGAACCATCCACTTCAGCTCCCCTCATCTGTGTTTTACTGTCTAGATGAGGAAACAGACTAAAAAGGGAAAGAGGCTGGCCAGCATTGCAGGACAGGCCAGCATCAGAACCGAACTGGAGCTCT